>NW_027671912.1:0-10089 GCF_964165515.1 Mesoplodon bidens
TATAAAATGGAATATTACTCAGCCATAAAAAGGAATGAAACCGGGTCATTTGTAGAGACAGCGATGGATCTAGAGACTGTCATACAGAATGAAGTAAGTCAGAAAGAGGAAAACAAATATTGTATATTAATGCATATATGTGGAACCTACGAAATTTTACAGAGGAACTGTTTTGCAGGGAAGAAATAGAGACACAGATGTAGAGAACAAACGTATGGACACCAAGTGTGGAAAGCCATGGTGTGGTGGTGGTGGGATGACTTCGGAGTTTGGGATTGACCTGCATACATGTATATGCATAAAATACATAACTAATAATAACCTGCTGTATAAAAAAATAAATAAAATTAAATTTCAAAATTTTAAAAAATAAAATTTAAAAATAATACAGAAAAAAGTTCTTCCCTTCACACAGATGTATTTATAGGAAAGTATTATTTCCATGCTTATATCTATAAATACATAAAAGAGGAATAAAAGCTAACGTGAACCATAAAAGAAGAAAAACCTGAACCCACCAGTTATACAGAGGAAAACCCTATCAGGGCACTTGTTCCAACGGTAAACCATATTGAAATTGGTCAGAGGTGGGGAATCATCTCCCATACAGCCATCAACACACACCCCACACAAGGAGCGTCCTCATTGCAAAGCTGGGTGACCGAGCCGAGGCATCTCTGAATAAAGGTGAGCTGAGCCCCAGGTCAGCTGCTGCTGAACTGTTCCCACCCTTCCCAGGTAAATCACCTGAATATGTACATGGGCTTGAAAGACTAGAGGAAGGGCCATGGAGCCACAACAGCGACAGCACGCAGGTCAACTTGGTGCCTGCAGGCCAGCCAGGGTGGTCCTGGCCACGGGCGCTATTCCAGAAGCTTTCCATTGTCCTGCCTGAGATACCCACCCTGTCCCGGCCCCCACTGCTTTTTTCCTTCGTCAGCTCAGTCCGGATAGAAATTCCAGCGGAAGGTATGGGTGACACATCCTCCTCTTTACAGGAGGCAGCATGGCATCTCCTGCAGAAAGGCCAGCAGAACCCCACTCACCCCGGGCCACCAACAAAGCTGTGGCCCCTCACTCCCTCCCACCAGCACAGCCCCGAGACTGCTCACGGGGCAGAGAATATGGAGGCAGGCACAGCTTCAGGGGCTATTGCTGCATGGCGCGCTGTTTATATTGACCTCAACCAGGCACACCTGGGGAGGGCCGGCCGGCAGGATAAGGCTGCCCACGTCAGCTAATCCACAACCCGCAGGGAATCACATTGTTGAAAAGGGACCTCGCTAAGTCAGAATAGAAGGCAAGGAAAAAAAGGACACAATGCCTTTTGCAGCACCGTAGATGAGTCTAGAGGTAATCACGTGACTTGTAGTAAGTCAGAAAGTGAAAGACACATATCATATCATATCACTTATAGGTGTTACCTAAAAATGGATACCAGGGCATATATTTCCACCGAGAAGGGCAATTAGAGATTCATTAAACAAACTTATGGTTCACCAATGGAAAGGTGTGAGCATTGGTTTCATTACGATATCGGGGTTAACAGACTTATACAAACACAGGTGACATATATAATCACCAAAGACCTACGGAATACCAAAAGACTACTCAACATTCTGTCATAACGTACATGGGAAAAGGATCCCAGGAAAAACCGACATCTATGTATGTGTAAAAGAACCACATCTTCCACACCTACAACAAGCCAAACATTTTAATCAAACTTGCTGTAATAAAAAATAAAAATTAAATTAAAAACACGAACAAGAAGTAGGGAGACAAACTTGAGGGGCTTTCTCCTGGCACATTCCATTCTAAATTCCAATGTAGAACACGACTTCCATTGAGGCTCTGTTGCCCTAGTAACCAGAATTGGTAAGGGAGAACTGCTGCCACCTTGTGGCCGTTTCACACAACAGCAGCTTTAATCCCAGCGCTCATGGTCAGTTGATATTCAAAATCATTGCAGGCCGGTAAATGACACCTGTCCTGAAAACAAATCCTGGGGTCACATATCGACCAAAAAATTTAAAGGACGTCCATATTTCAAAACGACCGTTTCAAAAGGCATATTTTACGCACATTAGTGTTCTGCTTCTTTTTCTTTCTTTCTTTTTTGGTTAAAAACACGGGAATGGAAAAAGGCATCCCTCAGAAGGGGCGAAAATAGTTGCAAACGAATCAATGGACAAAGGTTTAATCTGCAATATATATAAACAGCTCATGCAGCTTATTAAAAAAACAAACAACCCAATACAAAAATGGGCAGAAGATCTAAAGAGACGTTTTTTCAAAGAAGACACAGAGATGGCCAAGACGCACATGAAAAGCTGCTCAACAGCACTAATTATTAGAGAAATGCAAATCAAAACTACAATGCGGTATCACCTCACACCTGTTATAATCGCCATCATCAGAAAATCTACAAACAACAAATTCTGGGGAGGGTGTGGACAAAAGGAGCCCTCTTCCACTATTGGTGGGAATGTAAATTGATACAGTCACTATGGAGAACAGTATGGAGTTTCGTTAAAAAAAACTAGAAATAGAATTACCATCTGATCCAGCAATCCCACTTCTGGGCATATACCCCAAGAAAACCATAAATCAAAAAGGCACATTCATCACAATGTTCATTGCATCAGTATTTACAATAGCCAGGTAATGGAAGCAACCTAAATGCCCACAG
Source organism: Mesoplodon bidens (assembly GCF_964165515.1). Lineage (NCBI taxonomy): Eukaryota > Metazoa > Chordata > Mammalia > Artiodactyla > Ziphiidae > Mesoplodon > Mesoplodon bidens. The sequence continues at coordinate 2,693 of NW_027671912.1, forward strand.
ACAGATGAATGGATAAAGATGTGGTACAAGTATAAAATGGAATATTACTCAGCCATAAAAAGGAATGAATCTGAGTCATTTGTAGAGACATCGATGGATCTAGAGACTGTCATACAGAATGAAGTAAGTCAGAAAGAGGAAAACAAATATTGTATATTAATGCATATATGTGGAACCTAAAAACTGGTACAGATGAACTGGTTTGCAGGGAAGAAATAGAGACAGAGGTAGAGAACAAACGTATGGACACCAAGTGTGGGAAGCCATGGTGTGGTGGTGGTGGGATGAGTTGGGAGATTGGGATTGACATGCATACATGTATATGCATAAAATACATAACTAATAATAACCTGCTGTATAAAAAAATAAATAAAATTAAATTTCAAAATTTTAAAAAAGAAAATTTAAAAATAATACAGGAAAAAGTTCTTCCCTTCACACAGATGTATTTATATGAATGAATTATTTCCATGCTTATATCTATAAATACATAAAAGAGGAATAAAATCTGACTTGAACCATAAAAGAAAAAAAAAAACCTGAACCCACCAGTTATACAGAAGAAAACCCTATCAGGGCACTTGCTCCAGGGGTAAACAATTCTGAAATTGGTCAGAGGTGGGGATTCATCTCCCATACAGCCAGCAAACCACACCACACGCAAGGAGCGTCCTCATTGCAAAGCTGGGGGATCGTGCCGAGGTATCTCTGAATAAAGGTGAGCTGAGCCCCAGCTCAGCTGCTGCTGAACTCTTCCCAACCTTCCCAGGTAAAACACCTGAATATGTACAAGGGCTTGGAAGACTAGAGGAAGGGCCGTGGATCCACACCAGCAACAGCACGCAGGCCAACTTGGTGCCTGCAGGCCAGCCAGGGTGGGCCTGCCCTCGGGCGCTCTTCCGGAAGCTTTCAATTGTCCTGCCAGACATACCCCACCTGTCCCGGCCCCCAATGCTTTTTTCCTTCCTCACCTCTGTCCGGAGAGAAATTCCAGCGGAAGGTATGGGTGACACATCCTCTTCTTTACAGGTGGCAGCCTGGCAACTCCTGCAGAAAGGCCAGCAGAACCCCACTCACACCGGGCCACCAACAAAGCTGTGGCCCCTCATTCCCTCCCACCAGCACAGCCCCGAGACTGCTGACGGGGCAGAGAATATGGAGTCAGGAACAGCTTCAGGGGCTATTGCTGCCTGGAGCGCTGTTTATATTGACCTCAACCAGGCAGACCTGGGGAGGGCCAGCCGGCACGGTAAGGCTGCCCAGGTCAGCTAATCCACAACCCTCAGGGAATCACATTGTTGAAAATGGACCTCGCTAAGGCAGAATAGAAGCCAAGGAAAATAAGGACACAATGCCATTTGCAGCACTGTAGATGAGTCTAGAGGTAATCACGTGACTTGTAGTAAGTCAGAAAGTGAGACACATATCATTTCATATCAATTATAGGTGTTACCTAAAATAGAAACCAGGGCAGTCATTTCCACTGAGAAGTGCAGTCATAGATTCATTAAACAAACTTATGGTTCACCAATGGAAAGGTGTGAGGATTGGTTTCATTACGATATCGGGGTTAACAGACTTATACAAACACAGTTGACATATATAATCACCAAAGACCTACGGAATACCAAGAGAAGACTACTCAACATTCTGTCATAACGTACATGGGAAAAGGATCCCAGGAAGTACAGACATCTGTATATGTGTAAAAGAACCACATCTTCCACACCTACAACAAGCCAAACATTGTAATCAAACTTGCTATAATAAAAAAAAAATTAAATTAAAAATACGAACAAGAAGTAGGGAGTCAAACTTGAGGGGCTTTCTCCTGGCACATTCCATTCTAAATTCCAATGTAGAACAGGACGTCCATTGAGGCTCTGTTGCCCTAGTAACCAGAGGTGTTAAGGGAGAACTGCTGCCACCTAGTGGCCGTTTCACACAACAGCAGCTTTAATCCCAGTGCTAAAGGTCAGTTGATATTCAAAATCATTGCAGGCCTGTAAATGACACCTGCCCTGAAAACAAATCCTGGGGCCACATATCGACCAAAAAATTTAAAGGACGTCCATATTTCAAAACGACCGTTTCAAAAGGCATACTTTATGCACATTAGTGTTCTGCTTCTTTTTCTTTCTTTCTTTTTTGGTTAAAAACACGGGAATGGAAAAAGGCATCCCTCAGAAGGGGCGAAAATAGTTGCAAATGAATCAATGGACAAAGGTTTAATCTCCAATATATATAAACAGCTCATGCAGCTTAATATTAAAAAAACAAACAACCCAATACAAACATGGGCAGAATATCTAAAGAGACGTTTCTTCAAAGAAGACACAGAGATGGCTAAGACGCACATGAAAAGCTGCTCAAGAGCACTAATTATTAGAGAAATGCAAATCAAAACTACAATGAGGTATCACCTCACACCTGTTAGAATCGGCATCATCAGAAAATCTACAGACAACAAATTCTGGGGAGGGTGTGGACAAAAGGAGCCCTCTTCCACTATTGTTGGGAATGTAAATGGATACAGTCACTATGGAGAACAGTATGGAGTTTCCTTAAAAAACCTACAAATAGAAACCTTGACTTTCCCTAACCCTAACCATAGCCTGGAACGGAAACCTACCACCAACCGTGCACCTTATCTACGCGGTACACTAATCCTAATCCGTACGCTGGCACTAACCGGTGAGTCAACATGTATCCTGACACTAACACGTTTCCGTACCCTCAGCTGTGCCCCAAACCTTGCCGTTGCCTATCCTTAACCTTAGCCCGGAACAGAAACCTACCATCAGCCCTACACCTTACCCTAAGCCGTACCCTAATTCTAATCCATACGTCAACACGTACCCGGACCCTAACACGTTTCCGTACCCTCACCTCTGCCATAAACCTTGCCGTTCCCTTACCTTAACCCTAGCCCGGAACGGAAAACTACCACCAACCCTACACCTTACCTTACGCCATACCCTAATCCTAATTCGTATGCTGACACTAACCTGTGCATCAACACGTACCCTGACCCTAACACGTTTCGTACCCTCACCTGTGCCCTAAATTTTGCCAGTCCCTAAACATAACCCTAGACTGAAACGGAAACCTACCACCAACCCTACACCTTACTCTATGCGGTACCCTAATCCTCATGCGTATGCTCACACTAACCCGTGAGTCAACACGTAACCTGAACCTAACACATTTCCGTACCATCACCTGTGCCCTATACCTTGCAATTCGCTATCCCTAACCCTACACCGGAATGTAAACCTACCGCCATCCGTACACCTTACTCTACGCCGTACCCTAATCCTAATGCGTACGATGACAATATTCCATGCATCAACATGCACCATGAACCTAACACGTTTCTGTACCCTCACCTGTGCCCTAAGCCTTGCCTTTCACTAACCCTAACCCTAGCCCTGAACTGAAACCCACCACCAGCCCTACACCATACCCTATGCCGTACCCTACTCCTTGCCTGTATGCTGGCACTGACCCGTGCGTCAGCACGTAGCCTGCCTCTCCCAAGTTTCCGTACCCTCACCTGTGCCCTTAGCCTTGCCGTTCCCTAACCCTAACCCTAGCCCAGAACGGAAACCCACCACCAGCCCTACACCTTACCCTACGCCGTACCCTACTCCTGGCCCATACGCTGGCACTGACCCATGCGTCAGCAGGTAGCCTGACCCTCCCACGTTTCCGTACCCTCACCTGTGCCCTAAAACTTGACGTTCCCTAACCCTAATCAAACCAAGGAATGGACACCCACCACCAGTCTTACACCTTACGCTACGCCGTACCCTAATCCTGGCCCGTACACTGGCACTGAACCGTGCGTCAGCACATAGCCTGACCCTCCCACGTTTCTGTACCCTCAGCTGTGCCCTAAGCCTTGCCGTTCCTTAACCCTAACCCTAACCCTAGCGCGGAATGGAAACCCACAACCAGCCCTACACCATACTTTACTCCTGACCCGTACGCTGGCACTGACACGTTTGTCAGCATGTAGCCTGCCTCTCCCACGTGTCCCTATGCTCACCTGTTCCCTAAACCTTGCCGTTCCCAAACCCTAACCCTAGCCCGGAACGGAAACCCACCACCAGCCCTACACGTTACCCTATGCTGTACCCTACTCCTGGCCCTTACGCTGGCACTGACACGTGCGTCAGCACACAGCCTGACCATCCCACGACCCTCCCAATACAGAAATGGGCAGAAGATCTCAAGAGACGTTTCTTCAAAGAAGACACAGAGATGGCCAAGACGCACATGAGAAGCTGCTCAAGAGCACTAATTATTAGAGAAATGCAAATCAAAACTACAATGAGGTATCACCTCACACCTGTTAGAATCGGCATCATCAGAAAATCTACAAACAACAAATTCTGGGGAGGGTGTGGACAAAAGGAGACCTCTTCCACTATTGGTAGGAATGTAAATTGATAGAGTCACTATGGAGAACACTATGGAGTTTCCTTAAAAAATCTAGAAATAGAATTACCATCTGATCCAGCAATTCCACTTCTGGGCATATACCCAAAGAAAACCATAAATCAAAAAGGCACATTCACCACAATGTTCATTGCAGCACTATTTACAATAGCCAGGTAATGGAAGCAACCTAAACGCCCAAAGACAGATGAATGGATAAAGATGGGGTACATATATAAAATGGAATATTACTCGGCCATAAAAAGGAATGAATCTGGGTCATTTGTAGAGACATCGATGGATCTAGAGACTGTCATACAGAATGAAGTATGTCAGAAAGGGGAAAACAAATATTGTATATTAATGCATATATGTGGAACCTAAAAAATGGTACAGATGAACTGGTTTGCAGGGAAGAAATAGAGACACAGAGGTAGAGAACAAACGTATGGACACCAAGTGTGGGAAGCCATGGGGTGGTGGTGGTGGGATGAGTTGGGAGATAGAGATTGACCTGTATACATGTATATGCATAAAACACATAACTAATAATAACCAGCTGTATAAAAATGTAAATAAAATTAAATTTCAAAATTATAAAAAATAAAATTTAAAAATAAAACAGAAAAAAGTTCTTCCCTTCACACAGATGTATTTATAGGAATGAATTATTTCCATGCTTATATCTATAAATACATAAAAGAGGAATAAAAGCTAACTTGAACCATAAACGAAGAAAAACCTGAACCGACCAGTTATACAGAGAAAAACACTATCAGGGCACTTGCTCCAACGGTAAACAATATTGAAATTGTTCAGAGGTGGGGAATCATCTCCCATACAGCCAGCAACCCACACCCCACACAAGGAGCTTCCTCATTGCAAAGCGGGGGGAGCGAGCCGAGGCATCTCTGAACAAAGGTGAGCTGAGCCCCAGGCCAGCTGTTGCTGAACTGTTCCCACCCTTCCCAGGTAAAACACCTGAATATGTACAAGGGCTTGAAAGACTAGAGGAAGGGCCGTGGAGCCACACCAGCGACAGCACGCAGGCCAACTTGGTGCCTGCAGGCCAGCCAGGGTGGTCCTGGCCCCGGGCGCTCTTCCGGAAGCTTTCCATTGTACTGCCTGAGATACCCAACTTGTCCCGGCCCCCACTGCATTTTTCCTTCCTCACCTCTGTCCGGAGAGAAATTCCAGCGGAAGGTATGGGTGACACATCCTCCTCCTTACAGGAGGCAGCCTGGCAACTCCTTCAGAAAGGCCAGCAGAACCCCACTCACACCGGGCCACCAACAAAGCTGTGGCCCCTCACTCCCTCCCACCAGCACAGCCCCGAGACTGCTCACGGGGCAGAGAATATGGAGGCAGGCACAGCTTCAGGGGCTATTGCTGCATGGAGCGCTGTTTATATTGACCTCAACCAGGCACACCTGGGGAGGGCCGGCCGGCAGGATAAGGCTGCCCACGTCAGCTAATCCACAACCCGCAGGGAAGCACATTGTTGAAAAGGGACCTCGCTAAGTCAGAATAGAAGGCAATGAAAAAAAGGACACAATGCCTTTTGCAGCACCGTAGATGAGTCTAGAGGTAATCACGTGACAGGTAGTAAGTCTGAAAGTGAAAGACACATATCATATCATATCACTTATAGGTGTTACCTAAAAATGGATACCAGCGCAGATATTTCCACCGAGAAGGGCAATCAGAGATTCATTAAACAAACTTATGGTTCACCAAAGGAAAGGTGTGAGGATTGGTTTCATTACGATATCGGGGTTAACAGACTTATACAAACACAGGTGACATATATAATCACCAAAGACCTACGGAATACCAAAAGACTACTCAACATTCTGTCATAACGTACATGGGAAAAGGATCCCAGGAAAAACCGACATGTGTATATGTGTAAAAGAACCACATCTTCCACATCTCCAACAAGCCAAACATTGTAATCAAACTTGCTGTAATAAAAAATAAAAATTAAATTAAAAACACGAACAAGAAGTCGGGAGCCAAACTTGAGGGGTTTTCTCCTGGCACATTCCATTCTAAATTCCAATCTAGAACACGACTTCCATTGAGGCTCTGTTGCCCTAGTAACCAGAATTGGTAAGGGAGAACTGCTGCCACATAGTGGCCGTTTCACACAACAGCAGCTTTAATCCCAGCGCTAATGGTCAGTTGATATTCAAAATCATTGCAGGCCGGTAAATGACACCTGCCCTGAAAACAAATTCTGGGGTCACATATCGACGAAAAAATTCAAAGGACGTCCATATTTCAAAACGACCGTTTCAAAAGGCATATTTTACGCACATTAGTTTTCTACTTCTTTTTCTTTTTTTCTTTTTTGGTTAAAAAAACGGGAAAGGAAAAAGACATCCCTCAAAAGGGGCGAAAATAGTTGCAAACGAATCAATGGACAAAGGTTTAATCCCCAATATATATAAACAGCTCATGCAGCTTAATATTAAAAAAACAAACAACCCAATACAAAAATGCGCAGATCTAAAGAGACGTTTCTTCAAAGAAGACACAGAGATGGCCAAGACGCACATGAAAAGCTGTTCAACAGCACTAACTATTAGAGAAATGCAAATCAAAACTACAATGAGGTATCACCTCACACCTGTTGAATCGGCATCATCAGAAAATCTACAAACAACAAATTCTGGGGAGGGTGTGGACAAAAGGAGACCTCTTCCACTATTGGTGGGAATGTAAATTGATACACTCACTATGGAGAACACTATGGAGTTTCCTTAAAAAAACTAGAAATAGAATTACCATCTGATCCAGCAATCCCACTTCTGCTCATATACCCAAAGAAAACCATAAATCAGAAAGGCACATTCACCACAATGTTCATTGCAGCACTATTTACAAAGGCCAGGTAGTGGAAGCAACCTAAATGCCCACACACAGATGAATGGATAAAGATGTGCTACATG
>NW_027671911.1:0-93446 GCF_964165515.1 Mesoplodon bidens
AATCACCAGAGACCTACGGAATACCAACAGAAGACTACTCAACATTCTGTCATAACGTCCCTGGGAAAAGGATCCCAGGAAGAACAGACATCTGTATATGTGTAAAAGAACCACATCTTCGACACCTACAATAAGCCAAACATTATAATCAAACTTGCTGTAATAAAAAATTAAAATTTAAATTAAAAATACGAACAAGAAGTAGGGAGACAAACTTGAGGGGCTTTCTCCTGGCACATTCCATTCTAAATTCCAATCTAGAACACGACTTCCATTGAGGCTCTGCTGCCCTAGTAAGCAGATTTGGTAAGGGAGAACTGCTGCCACCTTGTGGCCGGTTCACACAACAGCAGCTTTAATCCCAGCGCTAATGGTCAGTTGATATTCAAACTCATTGCAGGCCTGTAAATGACACCTGCCCTGAAAACAAATCCTGGGGTCACATATCGACCAAAAAATTCAAAGGACGTCCATATTTCAAAACGACCGTTTCAAAAGGCATATTTTATGCACATTAGAGTTCTGCTTCTTTGTCTTTCTTTCTTTTTTGGTTAAAAAGACGGGAATGGAAAAAGGCATCCCTCAGACTGGGCGAAAATCGCTGCAAACGAATCAATGGACAAAGGTTTAATCTCCAATATATATAAACAGCTCATGCAGCTTAATATTAAAAAAACAAACAACCCAATACAAAAATGGGCAGAAGTTCTAAAGAGACGTTTCTTCAAAGAAGACACAGAGATGGCCAAGACGCACATGAAAAGCTGCTCAAGAGCACTAATTATTAGAGAAATGCAAATCAAAACTACAATGAGGTATCACCTCACACCTGTTAGGATCGCCATCATCAGAAAATCTACAAACAACAAATTCTGGGGAGGGTGTGGACAAAAGGAGCCCTCTTCCACTATTGGTGGGAATGTAAATTGATACCGTCACTATGGAGAACAGTATGGAGTCTCCTTTAAAAACTAGAAATAGAATTACCATCCGATCCAGCAATCCCACTTCTGGGCATATACCCAGAGAAAACCATAAATCAAAAAGGCACATTCACCACAATGTTCATTGCAGCACTATTTAAAATAGCCAGGTAATGGAAGCAACCTAAATGCCCACAGACAGATGAATGGATAAAGATGGGGTACATATATAAAATGGAATATTACTCGGCCATAAAAAGGAAAGAAACTGGGTCATTTGTAGAGACATCGATGGATCTAGAGACTGTCATACAGAATGAAGTAAGTCAGAAAGAGGAAAACAAATATTGTATATTAATGCATATATGTGGAACCTAAAAGATGGTACAGATGAACTGGTTTGCAGGCAAGAAATAGAGACACAGAGGTAGAGAACAAACGTATGGACACCAAGTGTGGGAAGCCATGGGGTGGTGGTGGTGGGATGAGTTGGGAGATTGGGATTGACCTGTATACATGTATATGCATAAAATACATAACTGATAATAACCTGCTGTATAAAAAAGTAAATAAAATTAAATTTCAAAATTTTGAAAAATAAAATTTAAAAATAAAACAGAAAAAAGTTCTTCCCTTCACACACATGTATTTACAGGAATGAATTATTTCCATGCTTATATCTATAAATACATAAAAGAGGAATAAAATCTAACTTGAACCATAAACGAAAAAATACCTGAACCCACCAGTTATACAGAGGAAAACCCTATCAGGGCACTTGCTCCAGCGGTAAACAATTCTGAAATTGGTCAGAGGTGTGGAATCATCTCCCATCCAGCTAGCACCCACCCCCCACGCAAGGAGCGTCCTCATTGCAAAGCTGCGAGACCGTGCCGAGGCATCTCTGAATAAAGGTGAGCTGAGCCCCAGGCCAGCTGCTGCTGAACTGTTCCCACCCTTCCCAGGTAAAACACCTGAATATGTACAAGGGCTTGAAAGCCTAGAGGAAGGGCCGTGGAGCCACACTAGCGACAGCACGCAGGCCAACTTGGTGCCTGCAGGCCAGCCAGGGTGGTCCTGGCCCCGGGTACTCTTCCGGAAGCATTCCATTGTCCTGCCTGTGATACCCCTCCTGTCCCGGCCCCCACTGCTTTTTTCCTTCCTCACCTCTGTCCGGAGAGAAATTCCAGCGGAAGGTATGGGTGACACATCCTCTTCTTTACAGGTGGCAGCCTGGCAACTCCTGCAGAAAGGCCAGCAGTGCCCCACTCACACCGGGCCACCAACAAAGCTGTGGCCCCTCATTCCCTCCCACCAGCTCAGCCCCGAGACTGCTGACGGGGCAGAGAATATGGAGTCAGGCACAGCTTCAGGGGCTATTGCTGCCTGGAGCGCTGTTTATATTGACCTCAACCAGGCACACCTGGGGAGGGCCGGCCGGCAGGGTAAGGCTGCCCAGGTCAGCTAATCCACAACCCTCAGGGAATCACATTGTTGAAAATGGACCTCGCTAAGGCAGAATAGAAGCCAAGGAAAATAAGGACACAATGCCATTTGCAGCACCGTAGATGAGTCTAGAGGTAATCACGTGACTTGTAGTAAGTCAGAAAGTGAAAGACACATATCATATCATATCACTTATAGGTGTTACCTAAAAATGGATACCAGGGCAGATATTTCCACGGAGAAGGGCAATCACAGATTCATTAAACACACTTATGGTTCACCAGTGGAAAGGTGGGAGGATTGGTTTCATTACGATATCGGGGTTAACAGACATATACAAACACAGGTGACATATATAATCACCAAAGACCTACGGAATACCAAGAGAAGACTACTCAACATTCTGTCATAACGTCCCTGGGAAAAGGATCCCAGGAAGAACAGACATCTGTATATGTGTAAAAGAACCACATCTTCGACACCTACAATAAGCCAAACATTGTAATCAAACTTGCTGTAATAAAAAATTAAAATTTAAATTAAAAATACGAACAAGAAGTAGGGAGACAAACTTGAGGGGCTTTCTCCTGGCACATTCCATTCTAAATTCCAATCTAGAACACGACTTCCATTGAGGCTCTGCTGCCCTAGTAACCAGATTTGGTAAGGGAGAACTGCTGCCACCTTGTGGCCGTTTCACACAACAGCAGCTTTAATCCCAGCGCTAATGGTCAGTTGATATTCAAACTCATTGCAGGCCTGTAAATGACACCTGCCCTGAAAACAAATCCTGGGGTCACATATCGACCAAAAAATTCAAAGGACGTCCATATTTCAAAACGACCGTTTCAAAAGGCATATTTTATGCACACTAGTGTTCTGCTTCTTTGTCTTTCTTTCTTTTTTGGTTAAAAAGACGGGAATGGAAAAAGGCATCCCTCAGACTGGGCGAAAATCGCTGCAAACGAATCAATGGACAAAGGTTTAATCTCCAATATATATAAACAGCTCATGCAGCTTAATATTAAAAAAACAAACAACCCAATACAAAAATGGGCAGAAGTTCTAAAGAGACGTTTCTTCAAAGAAGACACAGAGATGGCCAAGACGCACATGAAAAGCTGCTCAAGAGCACTAATTATTAGAGAAATGCAAATCAAAACTACAATGAGGTATCACCTCACACCTGTTAGGATCGCCATCATCAGAAAATCTACAAACAACAAATTCTGGGGAGGGTGTGGACAAAAGGAGCCCTCTTCCACTATTGGTGGGAATGTAAATTGATACCGTCACTATGGAGAACAGTATGGAGTCTCCTTTAAAAACTAGAAATAGAATTACCATCCGATCCAGCAATCCCACTTCTGGGCATATACCCAGAGAAAACCATAAATCAAAAAGGCACATTCACCACAATGTTCATTGCAGCACTATTTAAAATAGCCAGGTAATGGAAGCAACCTAAATGCCCACAGACAGATGAATGGATAAAGATGGGGTACATATATAAAATGGAATATTACTCGGCCATAAAAAGGAAAGAAACTGGGTCATTTGTAGAGACATCGATGGATCTAGAGACTGTCATACAGAATGAAGTAAGTCAGAAAGAGGAAAACAAATATTGTATATTAATGCATATATGTGGAACCTAAAAGATGGTACAGATGAACTGGTTTGCAGGCAAGAAATAGAGACACAGAGGTAGAGAACAAACGTATGGACACCAAGTGTGGGAAGCCATGGGGTGGTGGTGGTGGGATGAGTTGGGAGATTGGGATTGAGCTGTATACATGTATATGCATAAAATACATAACTGATAATAACCTGCTGTATAAAAAAGTAAATAAAATTAAATTTCAAAATTTTGAAAAATAAAATTTAAAAATAAAACAGAAAAAAGTTCTTCCCTTCACACACATGTATTTACAGGAATGAATTATTTCCATGCTTATATCTATAAATACATAAAAGAGGAATAAAATCTAACTTGAACCATAAACGAAAAAATACCTGAACCCACCAGTTATACAGAGGAAAACCCTATCAGGGCACTTGCTCCAGCGGTAAACAATTCTGAAATTGGTCAGAGGTGTGGAATCATCTCCCATCCAGCTAGCACCCACCCCCCACGCAAGGAGCGTCCTCATTGCAAAGCTGCGAGACCGTGCCGAGGCATCTCTGAATAAAGGTGAGCTGAGCCCCAGGCCAGCTGCTGCTGAACTGTTCCCACCCTTCCCAGGTAAAACACCTGAATATGTACAAGGGCTTGAAAGCCTAGAGGAAGGGCCGTGGAGCCACACTAGCGACAGCACGCAGGCCAACTTGGTGCCTGCAGGCCAGCCAGGGTGGTCCTGGCCCCGGGTACTCTTCCGGAAGCATTCCATTGTCCTGCCAGTGATACCCCTCCTGTCCCGGCCCCCACTGCTTTTTTCCTTCCTCACCTCTGTCCGGAGAGAAATACCAGCGGAAGGTATGGGTGACACATCCTCTTCTTTACAGGTGGCAGCCTGGCAACTCCTGCAGAAAGGCCAGCAGTGCCCCACTCACACCGGGCCACCAACAAAGCTGTGGCCCCTCATTCCCTCCCACCAGCTCAGCCCCGAGACTGCTGACGGGGCAGAGAATATGGAGTCAGGCACAGCTTCAGGGGCTATTGCTGCCTGGAGCGCTGTTTATATTGACCTCAACCAGGCACACCTGGGGAGGGCCGGCCGGCAGGGTAAGGCTGCCCAGGTCAGCTAATCCACAACCCTCAGGGAATCACATTGTTGAAAATGGACCTCGCTAAGGCAGAATAGAAGCCAAGGAAAATAAGGACACAATGCCATTTGCAGCACCGTAGATGAGTCTAGAGGTAATCACGTGACTTGTAGTAAGTCAGAAAGTGAAAGACACATATCATATCATATCACTTATAGGTGTTACCTAAAAATGGATACCAGGGCAGATATTTCCACGGAGAAGGGCAATCACAGATTCATTAAACACACTTATGGTTCACCAGTGGAAAGGTGTGAGGATTGGTTTCATTACGATATCGGGGTTAACAGACATATACAAACACAGGTGACATATATAATCACCAAAGACCTACGGAATACCAAGAGAAGACTACTCAACATTCTGTCATAACGTCCCTGGGAAAAGGATCCCAGGAAGAACAGACATCTGTATATGTGTAAAAGAACCACATCTTCGACACCTACAATAAGCCAAACATTATAATCAAACTTGCTGTAATAAAAAATTAAAATTTAAATTAAAAATACGAACAAGAAGTAGGGAGACAAACTTGAGGGGCTTTCTCCTGGCACATTCCATTCTAAATTCCAATCTAGAACACGACTTCCATTGAGGCTCTGCTGCCCTAGTAACCAGATTTGGTAAGGGAGAACTGCTGCCACCTTGTGGCCGGTTCACACAACAGCAGCTTTAATCCCAGCCCTAATGGTCAGTTGATTTTCAAAATCATTGCAGGCCTGTAAATGACACCTGCCCTGAAAACAAATCCTGGGGTCACATATCGACCAAAAAATTCAAAGGACGTCCATATTTCAAAACGACCGTTTCAAAAGGCATATTTTATGCACATTAGTGTTCTGCTTCTTTGTCTTTCTTTCTTTTTTGGTTAAAAAGACGGGAATGGAAAAAGGCATCCCTCAGAATGGGCGAAAATCGCTGCAAACGAATCAATGGACAAAGGTTTAATCTCCAATATATATAAACAGCTCATGCAGCTTAATATTAAAAAAACAAACAACCCAATACAAAAATGGGCAGAAGTTCTAAAGAGACGTTTCTTCAAAGAAGACACAGAGATGGCCAAGACGCACATGAAAAGCTGCTCAAGAGCACTAATTATTAGAGAAATGCAAATCAAAACTACAATGAGGTATCACCTCACACCCGTTAGGATCGCCATCATCAGAAAATCTACAAACAACAAATTCTGGGGAGGGTGTGGACAAAAGGAGCCCTCTTCCACTATTGGTGGGAATGTAAATTGATACCGTCACTATGGAGAACAGTATGGAGTCTCCTTTAAAAAACTAGAAATAGAATTACCATCCGATCCAGCAATCCCACTTCTGGGCATATACCCAGAGAAAACCATAAATCAAAAAGGCACATTCACCACAATGTTCATTGCAGCACTATTTAAAATAGCCAGGTAATGGAAGCAACCTAAATGCCCACAGACAGATGAATGGATAAAGATGGGGTACATATATAAAATGGAATATTACTCGGCCATAAAAAGGAAAGAAACTGGGTCATTTGTAGAGACATCGATGGATCTAGAGACTGTCATACAGAATGAAGTAAGTCAGAAAGAGGAAAACAAATATTGTATATTAATGCATATATGTGGAACCTAAAAGATGGTACAGATGAACTGGTTTGCAGGCAAGAAATAGAGACACAGAGGTAGAGAACAAACGTATGGACACCAAGTGTGGGAAGCCATGGGGTGGTGGTGGTGGGATGAGTTGGGAGATTGGGATTGACCTGTATACATGTATATGCATAAAATACATAACTGATAATAACCTGCTGTATAAAAAAGTAAATAAAATTAAATTTCAAAATTTTGAAAAATAAAATTTAAAAATAAAACAGAAAAAAGTTCTTCCCTTCACACACATGTATTTACAGGAATGAATTATTTCCATGCTTATATCTATAAATACATAAAAGAGGAATAAAATCTAACTTGAACCATAAACGAAAAAATACCTGAACCCACCAGTTATACAGAGGAAAACCCTATCAGGGCACTTGCTCCAGCGGTAAACAATTCTGAAATTGGTCAGAGGTGTGGAATCATCTCCCATCCAGCTAGCACCCACCCCCCACGCAAGGAGCGTCCTCATTGCAAAGCTGCGAGACCGTGCCGAGGCATCTCTGAATAAAGGTGAGCTGAGCCCCAGGCCAGCTGCTGCTGAACTGTTCCCACCCTTCCCAGGTAAAACACCTGAATATGTACAAGGGCTTGAAAGCCTAGAGGAAGGGCCGTGGAGCCACACTAGCGACAGCACGCAGGCCAACTTGGTGCCTGCAGGCCAGCCAGGGTGGTCCTGGCCCCGGGTACTCTTCCGGAAGCATTCCATTGTCCTGCCTGTGATACCCCTCCTGTCCCGGCCCCCACTGCTTTTTTCCTTCCTCACCTCTGTCCGGAGAGAAATTCCAGCGGAAGGTATGGGTGACACATCCTCTTCTTTACAGGTGGCAGCCTGGCAACTCCTGCAGAAAGGCCAGCAGTGCCCCACTCACACCGGGCCACCAACAAAGCTGTGGCCCCTCATTCCCTCCCACCAGCTCAGCCCCGAGACTGCTGACGGGGCAGAGAATATGGAGTCAGGCACAGCTTCATGGGCTATTGCTGCCTGGAGCGCTGTTTATATTGACCTCAACCAGGCACACCTGGGGAGGGCCGGCCGGCAGGATAAGGCTGCCCAGGTCAGCTAATCCACAACCCTCAGGGAATCACATTGTTGAAAATGGACCTCGCTAAGGCAGAATAGAAGCCAAGGAAAATAAGGACACAATGCCATTTGCAGCACCGTAGATGAGTCTAGAGGTAATCACGTGACTTGTAGTAAGTCAGAAAGTGAAAGACACATATCATATCATATCACTTATAGGTGTTACCTAAAAATGGATACCAGGGCAGATATTTCCACGGAGAAGGGCAATCACAGATTCATTAAACACACTTATGGTTCACCAGTGGAAAGGTGGGAGGATTGGTTTCATTACGATATCGGGGTTAACAGACATATACAAACACAGGTGACATATATAATCACCAAAGACCTACGGAATACCAAGAGAAGACTACTCAACATTCTGTCATAACGTCCCTGGGAAAAGGATCCCAGGAAGAACAGACATCTGTATATGTGTAAAAGAACCACATCTTCGACACCTACAATAAGCCAAACATTGTAATCAAACTTGCTGTAATAAAAAATTAAAATTTAAATTAAAAATACGAACAAGAAGTAGGGAGACAAACTTGAGGGGCTTTCTCCTGGCACATTCCATTCTAAATTCCAATCTAGAACACGACTTCCATTGAGGCTCTGCTGCCCTAGTAACCAGATTTGGTAAGGGAGAACTGCTGCCACCTTGTGGCCGGTTCACACAACAGCAGCTTTAATCCCAGCCCTAATGGTCAGTTGATATTCAAACTCATTGCCGGCCTGTAAATGACACCTGCCCTGAAAACAAATCCTGGGGTCACATATCGACCAAAAAATTCAAAGGACGTCCATATTTCAAAACGACCGTTTCAAAAGGCATATTTTATGCACATTAGTGTTCTGCTTCTTTGTCTTTCTTTCTTTTTTGGTTAAAAAGACGGGAATGGAAAAAGGCATCCCTCAGACTGGGCGAAAATCGCTGCAAACGAATCAATGGACAAAGGTTTAATCTCCAATATATATAAACAGCTCATGCAGCTTAATATTAAAAAAACAAACAACCCAATACAAAAATGGGCAGAAGTTCTAAAGAGACGTTTCTTCAAAGAAGACACAGAGATGGCCAAGACGCACATGAAAAGCTGCTCAAGAGCACTAATTATTAGAGAAATGCAAATCAAAACTACAATGAGGTATCACCTCACACCTGTTAGGATCGCCATCATCAGAAAATCTACAAACAACAAATTCTGGGGAGGGTGTGGACAAAAGGAGCCCTCTTCCACTATTGGTGGGAATGTAAATTGATACCGTCACTATGGAGAACAGTATGGAGTCTCCTTTAAAAACTAGAAATAGAATTACCATCCGATCCAGCAATCCCACTTCTGGGCATATACCCAGAGAAAACCATAAATCAAAAAGGCACATTCACCACAATGTTCATTGCAGCACTATTTAAAATAGCCAGGTAATGGAAGCAACCTAAATGCCCACAGACAGATGAATGGATAAAGATGGGGTACATATATAAAATGGAATATTACTCGGCCATAAAAAGGAAAGAAACTGGGTCATTTGTAGAGACATCGATGGATCTAGAGACTGTCATACAGAATGAAGTAAGTCAGAAAGAGGAAAACAAATATTGTATATTAATGCATATATGTGGAACCTAAAAGATGGTACAGATGAACTGGTTTGCAGGCAAGAAATAGAGACACAGAGGTAGAGAACAAACGTATGGACACCAAGTGTGGGAAGCCATGGGGTGGTGGTGGTGGGATGAGTTGGGAGATTGGGATTGACCTGTATACATGTATATGCATAAAATACATAACTGATAATAACCTGCTGTATAAAAAAGTAAATAAAATTAAATTTCAAAATTTTGAAAAATAAAATTTAAAAATAAAACAGAAAAAAGTTCTTCCCTTCACACACATGTATTTACAGGAATGAATTATTTCCATGCTTATATCTATAAATACATAAAAGAGGAATAAAATCTAACTTGAACCATAAACGAAAAAATACCTGAACCCACCAGTTATACAGAGGAAAACCCTATCAGGGCACTTGCTCCAGCGGTAAACAATTCTGAAATTGGTCAGAGGTGTGGAATCATCTCCCATCCAGCTAGCACCCACCCCCCACGCAAGGAGCGTCCTCATTGCAAAGCTGCGAGACCGTGCCGAGGCATCTCTGAATAAAGGTGAGCTGAGCCCCAGGCCAGCTGCTGCTGAACTGTTCCCACCCTTCCCAGGTAAAACACCTGAATATGTACAAGGGCTTGAAAGCCTAGAGGAAGGGCCGTGGAGCCACACTAGCGACAGCACGCAGGCCAACTTGGTGCCTGCAGGCCAGCCAGGGTGGTCCTGGCCCCGGGTACTCTTCCGGAAGCATTCCATTGTCCTGCCTGTGATACCCCTCCTGTCCCGGCCCCCACTGCTTTTTTCCTTCCTCACCTCTGTCCGGAGAGAAATTCCAGCGGAAGGTATGGGTGACACATCCTCTTCTTTACAGGTGGCAGCCTGGCAACTCCTGCAGAAAGGCCAGCAGTGCCCCACTCACACCGGGCCACCAACAAAGCTGTGGCCCCTCATTCCCTCCCACCAGCTCAGCCCCGAGACTGCTGACGGGGCAGAGAATATGGAGTCAGGCACAGCTTCAGGGGCTATTGCTGCCTGGAGCGCTGTTTATATTGACCTCAACCAGGCACACCTGGGGAGGGCCGGCTGGCAGGATAAGGCTGCCCAGGTCAGCTAATCCACAACCCTCAGGGAATCACATTGTTGAAAATGGACCTCGCTAAGGCAGAATAGAAGCCAAGGAAAATAAGGACACAATGCCATTTGCAGCACCGTAGATGAGTCTAGAGGTAATCACGTGACTTGTAGTAAGTCAGAAAGTGAAAGACACATATCATATCATATCACTTATAGGTGTTACCTAAAAATGGATACCAGGGCAGATATTTCCACGGAGAAGGGCAATCACAGATTCATTAAACACACTTATGGTTCACCAGTGGAAAGGTGTGAGGATTGGTTTCATTACGATATCGGGGTTAACAGACATATACAAACACAGGTGACATATATAATCACCAAAGACCTACGGAATACCAAGAGAAGACTACTCAACATTCTGTCATAACGTCCCTGGGAAAAGGATCCCAGGAAGAACAGACATCTGTATATGTGTAAAAGAACCACATCTTCGACACCTACAATAAGCCAAACATTATAATCAAACTTGCTGTAATAAAAAATTAAAATTTAAATTAAAAATACGAACAAGAAGTAGGGAGACAAACTTGAGGGGCTTTCTCCTGGCACATTCCATTCTAAATTCCAATCTAGAACACGACTTCCATTGAGGCTCTGCTGCCCTAGTAAGCAGATTTGGTAAGGGAGAACTGCTGCCACCTTGTGGCCGGTTCACACAACAGCAGCTTTAATCCCAGCGCTAATGGTCAGTTGATATTCAAACTCATTGCAGGCCTGTAAATGACACCTGCCCTGAAAACAAATCCTGGGGTCACATATCGACCAAAAAATTCAAAGGACGTCCATATTTCAAAACGACCGTTTCAAAAGGCATATTTTATGCACATTAGAGTTCTGCTTCTTTGTCTTTCTTTCTTTTTTGGTTAAAAAGACGGGAATGGAAAAAGGCATCCCTCAGACTGGGCGAAAATCGCTGCAAACGAATCAATGGACAAAGGTT
The DNA here is from genome assembly GCF_964165515.1 of Mesoplodon bidens. Lineage (NCBI taxonomy): Eukaryota > Metazoa > Chordata > Mammalia > Artiodactyla > Ziphiidae > Mesoplodon > Mesoplodon bidens. Next base: position 11,534 of record NW_027671911.1, read on the forward strand.
TAATCTCCAATATATATAAACAGCTCATGCAGCTTAATATTAAAAAAACAAACAACCCAATACAAAAATGGGCAGAAGTTCTAAAGAGACGTTTCTTCAAAGAAGACACAGAGATGGCCAAGACGCACATGAAAAGCTGCTCAAGAGCACTAATTATTAGAGAAATGCAAATCAAAACTACAATGAGGTATCACCTCACACCTGTTAGGATCGCCATCATCAGAAAATCTACAAACAACAAATTCTGGGGAGGGTGTGGACAAAAGGAGCCCTCTTCCACTATTGGTGGGAATGTAAATTGATACCGTCACTATGGAGAACAGTATGGAGTCTCCTTTAAAAACTAGAAATAGAATTACCATCCGATCCAGCAATCCCACTTCTGGGCATATACCCAGAGAAAACCATAAATCAAAAAGGCACATTCACCACAATGTTCATTGCAGCACTATTTAAAATAGCCAGGTAATGGAAGCAACCTAAATGCCCACAGACAGATGAATGGATAAAGATGGGGTACATATATAAAATGGAATATTACTCGGCCATAAAAAGGAAAGAAACTGGGTCATTTGTAGAGACATCGATGGATCTAGAGACTGTCATACAGAATGAAGTAAGTCAGAAAGAGGAAAACAAATATTGTATATTAATGCATATATGTGGAACCTAAAAGATGGTACAGATGAACTGGTTTGCAGGCAAGAAATAGAGACACAGAGGTAGAGAACAAACGTATGGACACCAAGTGTGGGAAGCCATGGGGTGGTGGTGGTGGGATGAGTTGGGAGATTGGGATTGACCTGTATACATGTATATGCATAAAATACATAACTGATAATAACCTGCTGTATAAAAAAGTAAATAAAATTAAATTTCAAAATTTTGAAAAATAAAATTTAAAAATAAAACAGAAAAAAGTTCTTCCCTTCACACACATGTATTTACAGGAATGAATTATTTCCATGCTTATATCTATAAATACATAAAAGAGGAATAAAATCTAACTTGAACCATAAACGAAAAAATACCTGAACCCACCAGTTATACAGAGGAAAACCCTATCAGGGCACTTGCTCCAGCGGTAAACAATTCTGAAATTGGTCAGAGGTGTGGAATCATCTCCCATCCAGCTAGCACCCACCCCCCACGCAAGGAGCGTCCTCATTGCAAAGCTGCGAGACCGTGCCGAGGCATCTCTGAATAAAGGTGAGCTGAGCCCCAGGCCAGCTGCTGCTGAACTGTTCCCACCCTTCCCAGGTAAAACACCTGAATATGTACAAGGGCTTGAAAGCCTAGAGGAAGGGCCGTGGAGCCACACTAGCGACAGCACGCAGGCCAACTTGGTGCCTGCAGGCCAGCCAGGGTGGTCCTGGCCCCGGGTACTCTTCCGGAAGCATTCCATTGTCCTGCCTGTGATACCCCTCCTGTCCTGGCCCCCACTGCTTTTTTCCTTCCTCACCTCTGTCCGGAGAGAAATTCCAGCGGAAGGTATGGGTGACACATCCTCTTCTTTACAGGTGGCAGCCTGGCAACTCCTGCAGAAAGGCCAGCAGTGCCCCACTCACACCGGGCCACCAACAAAGCTGTGGCCCCTCATTCCCTCCCACCAGCTCAGCCCCGAGACTGCTGACGGGGCAGAGAATATGGAGTCAGGCACAGCTTCAGGGGCTATTGCTGCCTGGAGCGCTGTTTATATTGACCTCAACCAGGCACACCTGGGGAGGGCCGGCCGGCAGGGTAAGGCTGCCCAGGTCAGCTAATCCACAACCCTCAGGGAATCACATTGTTGAAAATGGACCTCGCTAAGGCAGAATAGAAGCCAAGGAAAATAAGGACACAATGCCATTTGCAGCACCGTAGATGAGTCTAGAGGTAATCACGTGACTTGTAGTAAGTCAGAAAGTGAAAGACACATATCATATCATATCACTTATAGGTGTTACCTAAAAATGGATACCAGGGCAGATATTTCCACGGAGAAGGGCAATCACAGATTCATTAAACACACTTATGGTTCACCAGTGGAAAGGTGGGAGGATTGGTTTCATTACGATATCGGGGTTAACAGACATATACAAACACAGGTGACATATATAATCACCAAAGACCTACGGAATACCAAGAGAAGACTACTCAACATTCTGTCATAACGTCCCTGGGAAAAGGATCCCAGGAAGAACAGACATCTGTATATGTGTAAAAGAACCACATCTTCGACACCTACAATAAGCCAAACATTGTAATCAAACTTGCTGTAATAAAAAATTAAAATTTAAATTAAAAATACGAACAAGAAGTAGGGAGACAAACTTGAGGGGCTTTCTCCTGGCACATTCCATTCTAAATTCCAATCTAGAACACGACTTCCATTGAGGCTCTGCTGCCCTAGTAACCAGATTTGGTAAGGGAGAACTGCTGCCACCTTGTGGCCGTTTCACACAACAGCAGCTTTAATCCCAGCGCTAATGGTCAGTTGATATTCAAACTCATTGCAGGCCTGTAAATGACACCTGCCCTGAAAACAAATCCTGGGGTCACATATCGACCAAAAAATTCAAAGGACGTCCATATTTCAAAACGACCGTTTCAAAAGGCATATTTTATGCACACTAGTGTTCTGCTTCTTTGTCTTTCTTTCTTTTTTGGTTAAAAAGACGGGAATGGAAAAAGGCATCCCTCAGACTGGGCGAAAATCGCTGCAAACGAATCAATGGACAAAGGTTTAATCTCCAATATATATAAACAGCTCATGCAGCTTAATATTAAAAAAACAAACAACCCAATACAAAAATGGGCAGAAGTTCTAAAGAGACGTTTCTTCAAAGAAGACACAGAGATGGCCAAGACGCACATGAAAAGCTGCTCAAGAGCACTAATTATTAGAGAAATGCAAATCAAAACTACAATGAGGTATCACCTCACACCTGTTAGGATCGCCATCATCAGAAAATCTACAAACAACAAATTCTGGGGAGGGTGTGGACAAAAGGAGCCCTCTTCCACTATTGGTGGGAATGTAAATTGATACCGTCACTATGGAGAACAGTATGGAGTCTCCTTTAAAAACTAGAAATAGAATTACCATCCGATCCAGCAATCCCACTTCTGGGCATATACCCAGAGAAAACCATAAATCAAAAAGGCACATTCACCACAATGTTCATTGCAGCACTATTTAAAATAGCCAGGTAATGGAAGCAACCTAAATGCCCACAGACAGATGAATGGATAAAGATGGGGTACATATATAAAATGGAATATTACTCGGCCATAAAAAGGAAAGAAACTGGGTCATTTGTAGAGACATCGATGGATCTAGAGACTGTCATACAGAATGAAGTAAGTCAGAAAGAGGAAAACAAATATTGTATATTAATGCATATATGTGGAACCTAAAAGATGGTACAGATGAACTGGTTTGCAGGCAAGAAATAGAGACACAGAGGTAGAGAACAAACGTATGGACACCAAGTGTGGGAAGCCATGGGGTGGTGGTGGTGGGATGAGTTGGGAGATTGGGATTGAGCTGTATACATGTATATGCATAAAATACATAACTGATAATAACCTGCTGTATAAAAAAGTAAATAAAATTAAATTTCAAAATTTTGAAAAATAAAATTTAAAAATAAAACAGAAAAAAGTTCTTCCCTTCACACACATGTATTTACAGGAATGAATTATTTCCATGCTTATATCTATAAATACATAAAAGAGGAATAAAATCTAACTTGAACCATAAACGAAAAAATACCTGAACCCACCAGTTATACAGAGGAAAACCCTATCAGGGCACTTGCTCCAGCGGTAAACAATTCTGAAATTGGTCAGAGGTGTGGAATCATCTCCCATCCAGCTAGCACCCACCCCCCACGCAAGGAGCGTCCTCATTGCAAAGCTGCGAGACCGTGCCGAGGCATCTCTGAATAAAGGTGAGCTGAGCCCCAGGCCAGCTGCTGCTGAACTGTTCCCACCCTTCCCAGGTAAAACACCTGAATATGTACAAGGGCTTGAAAGCCTAGAGGAAGGGCCGTGGAGCCACACTAGCGACAGCACGCAGGCCAACTTGGTGCCTGCAGGCCAGCCAGGGTGGTCCTGGCCCCGGGTACTCTTCCGGAAGCATTCCATTGTCCTGCCAGTGATACCCCTCCTGTCCCGGCCCCCACTGCTTTTTTCCTTCCTCACCTCTGTCCGGAGAGAAATACCAGCGGAAGGTATGGGTGACACATCCTCTTCTTTACAGGTGGCAGCCTGGCAACTCCTGCAGAAAGGCCAGCAGTGCCCCACTCACACCGGGCCACCAACAAAGCTGTGGCCCCTCATTCCCTCCCACCAGCTCAGCCCCGAGACTGCTGACGGGGCAGAGAATATGGAGTCAGGCACAGCTTCAGGGGCTATTGCTGCCTGGAGCGCTGTTTATATTGACCTCAACCAGGCACACCTGGGGAGGGCCGGCCGGCAGGGTAAGGCTGCCCAGGTCAGCTAATCCACAACCCTCAGGGAATCACATTGTTGAAAATGGACCTCGCTAAGGCAGAATAGAAGCCAAGGAAAATAAGGACACAATGCCATTTGCAGCACCGTAGATGAGTCTAGAGGTAATCACGTGACTTGTAGTAAGTCAGAAAGTGAAAGACACATATCATATCATATCACTTATAGGTGTTACCTAAAAATGGATACCAGGGCAGATATTTCCACGGAGAAGGGCAATCACAGATTCATTAAACACACTTATGGTTCACCAGTGGAAAGGTGGGAGGATTGGTTTCATTACGATATCGGGGTTAACAGACATATACAAACACAGGTGACATATATAATCACCAAAGACCTACGGAATACCAAGAGAAGACTACTCAACATTCTGTCATAACGTCCCTGGGAAAAGGATCCCAGGAAGAACAGACATCTGTATATGTGTAAAAGAACCACATCTTCGACACCTACAATAAGCCAAACATTATAATCAAACTTGCTGTAATAAAAAATTAAAATTTAAATTAAAAATACGAACAAGAAGTAGGGAGACAAACTTGAGGGGCTTTCTCCTGGCACATTCCATTCTAAATTCCAATCTAGAACACGACTTCCATTGAGGCTCTGCTGCCCTAGTAACCAGATTTGGTAAGGGAGAACTGCTGCCACCTTGTGGCCGGTTCACACAACAGCAGCTTTAATCCCAGCCCTAATGGTCAGTTGATTTTCAAAATCATTGCAGGCCTGTAAATGACACCTGCCCTGAAAACAAATCCTGGGGTCACATATCGACCAAAAAATTCAAAGGACGTCCATATTTCAAAACGACCGTTTCAAAAGGCATATTTTATGCACATTAGTGTTCTGCTTCTTTGTCTTTCTTTCTTTTTTGGTTAAAAAGACGGGAATGGAAAAAGGCATCCCTCAGACTGGGCGAAAATCGCTGCAAACGAATCAATGGACAAAGGTTTAATCTCCAATATATATAAACAGCTCATGCAGCTTAATATTAAAAAAACAAACAACCCAATACAAAAATGGGCAGAAGTTCTAAAGAGACGTTTCTTCAAAGAAGACACAGAGATGGCCAAGACGCACATGAAAAGCTGCTCAAGAGCACTAATTATTAGAGAAATGCAAATCAAAACTACAATGAGGTATCACCTCACACCCGTTAGGATCGCCATCATCAGAAAATCTACAAACAACAAATTCTGGGGAGGGTGTGGACAAAAGGAGCCCTCTTCCACTATTGGTGGGAATGTAAATTGATACCGTCACTATGGAGAACAGTATGGAGTCTCCTTTAAAAAACTAGAAATAGAATTACCATCCGATCCAGCAATCCCACTTCTGGGCATATACCCAGAGAAAACCATAAATCAAAAAGGCACATTCACCACAATGTTCATTGCAGCACTATTTAAAATAGCCAGGTAATGGAAGCAACCTAAATGCCCACAGACAGATGAATGGATAAAGATGGGGTACATATATAAAATGGAATATTACTCGGCCATAAAAAGGAAAGAAACTGGGTCATTTGTAGACACATCGATGGATCTAGAGACTGTCATACAGAATGAAGTAAGTCAGAAAGAGGAAAACAAATATTGTATATTAATGCATATATGTGGAACCTAAAAGATGGTACAGATGAACTGGTTTGCAGGCAAGAAATAGAGACACAGAGGTAGAGAACAAACGTATGGACACCAAGTGTGGGAAGCCATGGGGTGGTGGTGGTGGGATGAGTTGGGAGATTGGGATTGACCTGTATACATGTATATGCATAAAATACATAACTGATAATAACCTGCTGTATAAAAAAGTAAATAAAATTAAATTTCAAAATTTTGAAAAATAAAATTTAAAAATAAAACAGAAAAAAGTTCTTCCCTTCACACACATGTATTTACAGGAATGAATTATTTCCATGCTTATATCTATAAATACATAAAAGAGGAATAAAATCTAACTTGAACCATAAACGAAAAAATACCTGAACCCACCAGTTATACAGAGGAAAACCCTATCAGGGCACTTGCTCCAGCGGTAAACAATTCTGAAATTGGTCAGAGGTGTGGAATCATCTCCCATCCAGCTAGCACCCACCCCCCACGCAAGGAGCGTCCTCATTGCAAAGCTGCGAGACCGTGCCGAGGCATCTCTGAATAAAGGTGAGCTGAGCCCCAGGCCAGCTGCTGCTGAACTGTTCCCACCCTTCCCAGGTAAAACACCTGAATATGTACAAGGGCTTGAAAGCCTAGAGGAAGGGCCGTGGAGCCACACTAGCGACAGCACGCAGGCCAACTTGGTGCCTGCAGGCCAGCCAGGGTGGTCCTGGCCCCGGGTACTCTTCCGGAAGCATTCCATTGTCCTGCCTGTGATACCCCTCCTGTCCCGGCCCCCACTGCTTTTTTCCTTCCTCACCTCTGTCCGGAGAGAAATTCCAGCGGAAGGTATGGGTGACACATCCTCTTCTTTACAGGTGGCAGCCTGGCAACTCCTGCAGAAAGGCCAGCAGTGCCCCACTCACACCGGGCCACCAACAAAGCTGTGGCCCCTCATTCCCTCCCACCAGCTCAGCCCCGAGACTGCTGACGGGGCAGAGAATATGGAGTCAGGCACAGCTTCAGGGGCTATTGCTGCCTGGAGCGCTGTTTATATTGACCTCAACCAGGCACACCTGGGGAGGGCCGGCCGGCAGGGTAAGGCTGCCCAGGTCAGCTAATCCACAACCCTCAGGGAATCACATTGTTGAAAATGGACCTCGCTAAGGCAGAATAGAAGCCAAGGAAAATAAGGACACAATGCCATTTGCAGCACCGTAGATGAGTCTAGAGGTAATCACGTGACTTGTAGTAAGTCAGAAAGTGAAAGACACATATCATATCATATCACTTATAGGTGTTACCTAAAAATGGATACCAGGGCAGATATTTCCACGGAGAAGGGCAATCACAGATTCATTAAACACACTTATGGTTCACCAGTGGAAAGGTGGGAGGATTGGTTTCATTACGATATCGGGGTTAACAGACATATACAAACACAGGTGACATATATAATCACCAAAGACCTACGGAATACCAAGAGAAGACTACTCAACATTCTGTCATAACGTCCCTGGGAAAAGGATCCCAGGAAGAACAGACATCTGTATATGTGTAAAAGAACCACATCTTCGACACCTACAATAAGCCAAACATTGTAATCAAACTTGCTGTAATAAAAAATTAAAATTTAAATTAAAAATACGAACAAGAAGTAGGGAGACAAACTTGAGGGGCTTTCTCCTGGCACATTCCATTCTAAATTCCAATCTAGAACACGACTTCCATTGAGGCTCTGCTGCCCTAGTAAGCAGATTTGGTAAGGGAGAACTGCTGCCACCTTGTGGCCGGTTCACACAACAGCAGCTTTAATCCCAGCGCTAATGGTCAGTTGATATTCAAACTCATTGCAGGCCTGTAAATGACACCTGCCCTGAAAACAAATCCTGGGGTCACATATCGACCAAAAAATTCAAAGGACGTCCATATTTCAAAACGACCGTTTCAAAAGGCATATTTTATGCACATTAGAGTTCTGCTTCTTTGTCTTTCTTTCTTTTTTGGTTAAAAAGACGGGAATGGAAAAAGGCATCCCTCAGACTGGGCGAAAATCGCTGCAAACGAATCAATGGACAAAGGTTTAATCTCCAATATATATAAACAGCTCATGCAGCTTAATATTAAAAAAACAAACAACCCAATACAAAAATGGGCAGAAGTTCTAAAGAGACGTTTCTTCAAAGAAGACACAGAGATGGCCAAGACGCACATGAAAAGCTGCTCAAGAGCACTAATTATTAGAGAAATGCAAATCAAAACTACAATGAGGTATCACCTCACACCTGTTAGGATCGCCATCATCAGAAAATCTACAAACAACAAATTCTGGGGAGGGTGTGGACAAAAGGAGCCCTCTTCCACTATTGGTGGGAATGTAAATTGATACCGTCACTATGGAGAACAGTATGGAGTCTCCTTTAAAAACTAGAAATAGAATTACCATCCGATCCAGCAATCCCACTTCTGGGCATATACCCAGAGAAAACCATAAATCAAAAAGGCACATTCACCACAATGTTCATTGCAGCACTATTTAAAATAGCCAGGTAATGGAAGCAACCTAAATGCCCACAGACAGATGAATGGATAAAGATGGGGTACATATATAAAATGGAATATTACTCGGCCATAAAAAGGAAAGAAACTGGGTCATTTGTAGACACATCGATGGATCTAGAGACTGTCATACAGAATGAAGTAAGTCAGAAAGAGGAAAACAAATATTGTATATTAATGCATATATGTGGAACCTAAAAGATGGTACAGATGAACTGGTTTGCAGGCAAGAAATAGAGACACAGAGGTAGAGAACAAACGTATGGACACCAAGTGTGGGAAGCCATGGGGTGGTGGTGGTGGGATGAGTTGGGAGATTGGGATTGACCTGTATACATGTATATGCATAAAATACATAACTGATAATAACCTGCTGTATAAAAAAGTAAATAAAATTAAATTTCAAAATTTTGAAAAATAAAATTTAAAAATAAAACAGAAAAAAGTTCTTCCCTTCACACACATGTATTTACAGGAATGAATTATTTCCATGCTTATATCTATAAATACATAAAAGAGGAATAAAATCTAACTTGAACCATAAACGAAAAAATACCTGAACCCACCAGTTATACAGAGGAAAACCCTATCAGGGCACTTGCTCCAGCGGTAAACAATTCTGAAATTGGTCAGAGGTGTGGAATCATCTCCCATCCAGCTAGCACCCACCCCCCACGCAAGGAGCGTCCTCATTGCAAAGCTGCGAGACCGTGCCGAGGCATCTCTGAATAAAGGTGAGCTGAGCCCCAGGCCAGCTGCTGCTGAACTGTTCCCACCCTTCCCAGGTAAAACACCTGAATATGTACAAGGGCTTGAAAGCCTAGAGGAAGGGCCGTGGAGCCACACTAGCGACAGCACGCAGGCCAACTTGGTGCCTGCAGGCCAGCCAGGGTGGTCCTGGCCCCGGGTACTCTTCCGGAAGCATTCCATTGTCCTGCCTGTGATACCCCTCCTGTCCCGGCCCCCACTGCTTTTTTCCTTCCTCACCTCTGTCCGGAGAGAAATTCCAGCGGAAGGTATGGGTGACACATCCTCTTCTTTACAGGTGGCAGCCTGGCAACTCCTGCAGAAAGGCCAGCAGTGCCCCACTCACACTGGGCCACCAACAAAGCTGTGGCCCCTCATTCCCTCCCACCAGCTCAGCCCCGAGACTGCTGACGGGGCAGAGAATATGGAGTCAGGCACAGCTTCAGGGGCTATTGCTGCCTGGAGCGCTGTTTATATTGACCTCAACCAGGCACACCTGGGGAGGGCCGGCCGGCAGGGTAAGGCTGCCCAGGTCAGCTAATCCACAACCCTCAGGGAATCACATTGTTGAAAATGGACCTCGCTAAGGCAGAATAGAAGCCAAGGAAAATAAGGACACAATGCCATTTGCAGCACCGTAGATGAGTCTAGAGGTAATCACGTGACTTGTAGTAAGTCAGAAAGTGAAAGACACATATCATATCATATCACTTATAGGTGTTACCTAAAAATGGATACCAGGGCAGATATTTCCACGGAGAAGGGCAATCACAGATTCATTAAACACACTTATGGTTCACCAGTGGAAAGGTGGGAGGATTGGTTTCATTACGATATCGGGGTTAACAGACATATACAAACACAGGTGACATATATAATCACCAAAGACCTACGGAATACCAAGAGAAGACTACTCAACATTCTGTCATAACGTCCCTGGGAAAAGGATCCCAGGAAGAACAGACATCTGTATATGTGTAAAAGAACCACATCTTCGACACCTACAATAAGCCAAACATTATAATCAAACTTGCTGTAATAAAAAATTAAAATTTAAATTAAAAATACGAACAAGAAGTAGGGAGACAAACTTGAGGGGCTTTCTCCTGGCACATTCCATTCTAAATTCCAATCTAGAACACGACTTCCATTGAGGCTCTGCTGCCCTAGTAACAAGATTTGGTAAGGGAGAACTGCTGCCACCTTGTGGCCGGTTCACACAACAGCAGCTTTAATCCCAGCCCTAATGGTCAGTTGATATTCAAACTCATTGCAGGCCTGTAAATGACACCTGCCCTGAAAACAAATCCTGGGGTCACATATCGACCAAAAAATTCAAAGGACGTCCATATTTCAAAACGACCGTTTCAAAAGGCATATTTTATGCACACTAGTGTTCTGCTTCTTTGTCTTTCTTTCTTTTTTGGTTAAAAAGACGGGAATGGAAAAAGGCATCCCTCAGACTGGGCGAAAATCGCTGCAAACGAATCAATGGACAAAGGTTTAATCTCCAATATATATAAACAGCTCATGCAGCTTAATATTAAAAAAACAAACAACCCAATACAAAAATGGGCAGAAGTTCTAAAGAGACGTTTCTTCAAAGAAGACACAGAGATGGCCAAGACGCACATGAAAAGCTGCTCAAGAGCACTAATTATTAGAGAAATGCAAATCAAAACTACAATGAGGTATCACCTCACACCTGTTAGGATCGCCATCATCAGAAAATCTACAAACAACAAATTCTGGGGAGGGTGTGGACAAAAGGAGCCCTCTTCCACTATTGGTGGGAATGTAAATTGATACCATCACTATGGAGAACAGTATGGAGTTTCCTTTAAAAAGTAGAAATAGAATTACCATCTGATCCAGCAATCCCTCTTCTGGGCATATACCCAGAGAAAACCATAAATCAAAAAGGCACATTCACCACAATATTCATTGCAGCACTATTTAAAATAGCCAGGTAATGGAAGCAACCTAAATGCCCACAGACAGATGAATGGATAAAGATGGGGTACATATATAAAATGGAATATTACTCGGCCATAAAAAGGAATGAAACTGGGTCATTTGTAGACACATCGATGGATCTAGAGACTGTCATATAGACTGAAGTAAGACAGAAAGAGGAAATCAAATATTGTATATTAATGCATATATGTGGAAACTAAAAGATGGTACAGATGAACTGGTTTGCAGGGAAGAAATAGAGACGCAGAGGTAGAGAACAAACGTATGGACACCAAGTGTGGGAAGCCATGGGATGGTGGTGGTGGGATGAGTTGGGAGATTGGGATTGACCTGTATACATGTATATGCATAAAATACATAACTGATAATAACCTGCTGTATAAAAAAGTAAATAAAATTAAATTTCAAAATTTTGAAAAATAAAATTTAAAAATAAAACAGAAAAAAGTTCTTCCCTTCACACACATGTATTTATAGGAATGAATTATTTCCATGCTTATATCTATAAATACATAAAAGAGGAATAAAATCTAACTTGAACCATAAACGAAAAAAAACCTGAACCCACCAGTTATACAGAGGAAAACCCTATCAGGGCACTTGCTCCAGCGGTAAACAATTCTGAAATTGGTCAGAGGTGTGGAATCATCTCCCATCCAGCTAGCACCCACCCACCACGCATGGAGCGTCCTCATTGCAAAGCTGGGAGACTGTGCCGAGGCATCTCTGAATAAAGGTGAGCTGAGCCCCAGGCCAGCTGCTGCTGAACTGTTCCCACCCTTCCCAGGTAAAACACCTGAATATGTACAAGGGCTTGAAAGCCTAGAGGAAGGGCCGTGGAGCCACACTAGCGACAGCACGCAGGCCAACTTGGTGCCTGCATGCCAGCCAGGGTGGTCCTGGCCCCGGGTACTCTTCCGGAAGCTTTCCATTGTCCTGCCTGTGATACCGCTCCTGTCCCGGCACCCACTGCTTTTTTCCTTCCTCACCTCTGTCCAGAGAGAAATTCCAGCGGAAGGTATGGGTGACACATCCTCTTCTTTACAGGTGGCAGCCTGGCAACTCCTGCAGAAAGGCCAGCAGTGCCCCCCTCACACTGGGCCACCAACAAAGCTGTGGCCCCTCATTCCATCCCACCAGCTCAGCCCCGAGACTGCTGACGGGGCAGAGAATATGGAGTCAGGCACAGCTTCAGGGGCTATTGCTGCCTGGAGCACTGTTTATATTGACCTCAACGAGGCACACCTGGGGAGGGCCGGCCGGCGGGGTAAGGCTACCCAGGTCAGCTAATCCACAACCCTCAGGGAATCACATTGTTGAAAAAGGACCTCGCTAAGGCAGAATAGAAGCCAAGGAAAATAAGGACACAATACCATTTGCAGCACCGTAGAATGAGTCTAGAGGTAATCACGTGACTTGTAGTAAGTCAGAAAGTGAAAGACACATATCATATCATATCACTTATAGGTGTTACCTAAAAATGGATACCAGGGCAGATATTTCCACGGAGAAGGGCAATCACAGATTCATTAAACACACTTATGGTTCACCAATGGATAGGTGTGAGGATTGGTTTCATTACGATATCGGGGTTAACAGACATATACAAACACAGGTGACATATATAATCACCAAAGACCTACGGAATACCAAGAGAAGACTACTCAACATTCTGTCATAACGTCCCTGGGAAAAGGATCCCAGGAAGAACAGACATCTGTATATGTGTAAAAGAACCACATCTTCGACACCTACAATAAGCCAAACATTGTAATCAAACTTGCTGTAATAAAAAATAAAAATTTAAATTAAAAATACGAACAAGAAGTAGGGAGACAAACTTGAGGGGCTTTCTCCTGGCACATTCCATTCTAAATTCCAATCTAGAACACGACTTCCATTGAGGCTCTGCTGCCCTAGTAACCAGATTTGGTAAGGGAGAACTGCTGCCACCTTGTGGCCGGTTCACACAACAGTAGCTTTAATCCCAGCGCTAATGGTCAGTTGATATTCAAAATCATTGCAGGCCTGTAAATGACACCTGCCCTGAAAACAAATCCTGGGGTCACGTATCGACCAAAAAATTCAAAGGACGTCCATATTTCAAAACGACCGTTTCAAAAGGCATATTTTATGCACATTAGTGTTCTGCTTCTTTGTCTTTCTTTCTTTTTTGGTTAAAAAGACGGGAATGGAAAAAGGCATCCCTCAGACTGGGCGAAAATCGTTGCAAATGAATCAATGGACAAAGGTTTAATCTCCAATATATATAAACAGCTCATGCAGCTTAATATTAAAAAAACAAACAACCCAATACAAAAATGGGCAGAAGTTCTAAAGAGACGTTTCTTCAAAGAAGACACAGAGATGGCCAAGACGCACATGAAATGCTGCTCAAGAGCACTAATTATTAGAGAAATGCAAATCAAAACTACAATGAGGTATCACCTCACACCTGTTAGGATCGCCATCATCAGAAAATCTACAAACAACAAATTCTGGGGAGGGTGTGGACAAAAGGAGCCCTCTTCCACTATTGGTGGGAATGTAAATTGATACCATCACTATGGAGAACAGTATGGAGTTTCCTTTAAAAAACTAGAAATAGAATTACCATCTGATCCAGCAATCCCTCTTCTGGGCATATACCCAGAGAAAACCATAAATCAAAAAGGCACATTCACCACAATATTCATTGCAGCACTATTTAAAATAGCCAGGTAATGGAAGCAACCTAAATGCCCACAGACAGATGAATGGATAAAGATGGGGTACATATATAAAATGGAATATTACTCGGCCATAAAAAGGAATGAAACTGGGTCATTTGTAGAGACATCGATGGATCTAGAGGCTGTCATATAGACTGAAGTAAGTCAGAAAGAGGAAATCAAATATTGTATATTAATGCATATATGTGGAACCTAAAAGATGGTACAGATGAACTGGTTTGCAGGGAAGAAATAGAGACGCAGAGGTAGAGAACAAACGTATGGACACCAAGTGTGGGAAGCCATGGGGTGGTGGTGGTGGGATGAGTTGGGAGATTGGGATTGACCTGTATACATGTATATGCATAAAATACATAACTGATAATAACCTGCTGTATAAAAAAGTAAATAAAATTAAATTTCAAAATTTTAAAAAATAAAATTTAAAAATAAAAGAGAAAAAAGTTCTTCCCTTCACACACATGTATTTATAGGAATGAATTATTTCCATGCTTATATCTATAAATACTTAAAAGAGGAATAAAATCTAACTTGAACCATAAACGAAAAAAAAACCTGAACCCACCAGTTATACAGAGGAAAACTCTATCAGGGCACTTGCTCCAGCGGTAAACAATTCTGAAATTGGTCAGAGGTGTGGAATCATCTCCCATCCAGCTAGCACCCACCCCCCACGCAAGGAGCGTCCTCTTTGCAAAGCTGGGAGACCGTGCCGAGGCATCTCTGTATAAAGGTGAGCTGAGCTCCAGGCCAGCTGCTGCTGAACTGTTCCCACCCTTCCCAGGTAAAACACCTGAATATGTACAAGGGCTTGAAATCCTAGAGGAAGGGCCATGGAGCCACACCAGCGAAAGCACGCAGGCCAAGTTGGTGACTGCAGGCCAGCCAGGGTGGTCCTGGCCCCGTGCCCTCTTCCGGAAGCATTCCATTGTCCTGCCTGAGATAACCCTCCTGTCCCGGCCCCCACTGCTTTTTTCCTTCCTCACCTCTGTCCGGAGAGAAATTCCAGCGGAAGGTATGGGTGACACATCCTCTTCTTTACAGGTGGCAGCCTGGCAACTCCTGCAGAAAGGCCAGCAGTGCCCCACTCACACCGGGCCACCAACAAAGCTGTGGCCCCTCATTCCCTCCCACCAGCTCAGCCCCGAGACTGCTGACGGGGCAGAGAATATGGAGTCAGGCACAGCTTCAGGGGCTATTGCTGCCTGGAGCGCTGTTTATATTGACCTCAACCAGGCACACCTGGGGAGGGCCGGCCGGCAGGGTAAGGCTGCCCAGGTCAGCTAATCCACAACCCTCAGGGAATCACATTGTTGAAAATGGACCTCGCTAAGGCAGAATAGAAGCCAAGGAAAATAAGGACACAATGCCATTTGCAGCACCGTAGATGAGTCTAGAGGTAATCACGTGACTTGTAGTAAGTCAGAAAGTGAAAGACACATATCATATCATATCACTTATAGGTGTTACCTAAAAATGGATACCAGGGCAGATATTTCCACGGAGAAGGGCAATCACAGATTCATTAAACACACTTATGGTTCACCAAAGGAAAGGTGTGAGGATTGGTTTCATTACGATATCGGGGTTAACAGACATATACAAACACAGGTGACATATATAATCACCAAAGACCTACGGAATACCAAGAGAAGACTACTCAACATTCTGTCATAACGTCCCTGGGAAAAGGATCCCAGGAAGAACAGACATCTGTATATGTGTAAAAGAACCACATCTTCGACACCTACAATAAGCCAAACATTGTAATCAAACTTGCTGTAATAAAAAATAAAAATTTAAATTAAAAATACGAACAAGAAGTAGGGAGACAAACTTGAGGGGCTTTCTCCTGGCACATTCCATTCTAAATTCCAATCTAGAACACGACTTCCATTGAGGCTCTGCTGCCCTAGTAACCAGATTTGGTAAGGGAGAACTGCTGCCACCTTGTGGCCGTTTCACACAACAGCAGCTTTAATCCCAGCGCTAATGGTCAGTTGATATTCAAAATCATTGCAGGCCTGTAAATGACACCTGCCCTGAAAACAAATCCTGGGGTCACGTATCGACCAAAAAATTCAAAGGACGTCCATATTTCAAAACGACCGTTTCAAAAGGCATATTTTATGCACATTAGTGTTCTGCTTCTTTGTCTTTCTTTCTTTTTTGGTTAAAAAGACGGGAATGGAAAAAGGCATCCCTCAGACTGGGCGAAAATCATTGCAAACGAATCAATGGACAAAGGTTTAATCTCCAATATATATAAACAGCTCATGCAGCTTAATATTAATAAAACAAACAACCCAATACAAAAATGGGCAGAAGTTCTAAAGAGACGTTTCTTCAAAGAAGACACAGAGATGGCCAAGACGCACATGAAAAGCTGCTCAACATCACTAATTATTAGAGAAATGCAAATCAAAACTACAATGAGGTATCACCTCACACCTGTTAGGATCGCCATCATCAGAAAATCTACAAACAACAAATTCTGGGGAGGGTGTGGACAAAAGGAGCCCTCTTCCACTATTGGTGGGAATGTAAATTGATACCGTCACTATGGAGAACAGTATGGAGTTTCCTTTAAAAAACTAGAAATAGAATTACCATCTGATCCAGCAATCCCACTTCTGGGCATATACACAGAGAAAACCATAAATGAAAAAGGCACATTCACCACAATGTTCATTGCAGCACTATTTAAAAGAGCCAGGTAATGGAAGCAACCTAAATGCCCACAGACAGATGAATGGATAAAGATGGGGTACATATATAAAATGGAATATTACTCGGCCATAAAAAGGAATGAAACTGTGTCATTTGTAGAGACATCGATGGATCTAGAGGCTGTCATATAGACTGAAGTAAGTCAGAAAGAGGAAATCAAATATTGTATATTAATGCATATATGTGGAACCTAAAAGATCGTACAGATGAACTGGTTTGCAGGGAAGAAATAGAGACGCAGAGGTAGAGAGCAAACGTATGGACACCAAGTGTGGGAAGCCATGGGGTGGTGGTGGTGGGATGAGTTGGGAGATTGGGATTGACCTGTATACATGTATATGCATAAAATACATAACTGATAATAACCTGCTGTATAAAAAAGTAAATAAAATTAAATTTCAAAATTTTAAAAAATAAAATTTAAAAATAAAACAGAAAAAAGTTCTTCCCTTCACACACATGTATTTATAGGAATGAATTATTTCCATGCTTATATCTATAAATACTTAAAAGAGGAATAAAATCTAACTTGAACCATAAACGAAAAAAAACCTGAACCCACCAGTTATACAGAGGAAAACTCTATCAGGGCACTTGCTCCAGCGGTAAACAATTCTGAAATTGGTCAGAGGTGTGGAATCATCTCCCATCCAGCTAGCACCCACCCCCTACGCAAGGAGCGTCCTCTTTGCAAAGCTGGGAGACCGTGCCGAGGCATCTCTGTATAAAGGTGAGCTGAGCCCCAGGCCAGCTGCTGCTGAACTGTTCCCACCCTTCCCAGGTAAAACACCTGAATATGTACAAGGGCTTGAAATCCTAGACGAAGGGCCATGGAGCAACACCAGCGAAAGCACGCAGGCCAAGTTGTTGACTGCAGGCCAGCCAGGGTGGTACTGGCCCCGTGCGCTCTTCCGGAAGCATTCCATTGTCCTGCCAGAGATACCCCTCCTGTCCCGGCCCCCACTGCTTTTTTCCTTCCACACCTCTGTCCAGAGAGAAATTCTGCGGAATGTATGGGTGACACATCCTCTTCTTTACAGGTGGCAGCCTGGCAACTCCTGCAGAAAGGCCAGCAGTGCCCCACTCACACCGGGCCACCAACAAAGCTGTGGCCCCTCATTCCCTCCCACCAGCTCAGCCCCGAGACTGCTGACGGGGCAGAGAATATGGAGTCAGGCACAGCTTCAGGGGCTATTGCTGCCAGGAGCACTGTTTATATTGACCTCAACCAGGCACACATGGGGAGGGCCGGCCGGCAGGGTAAGGCTGCCCAGGTCAGCTAATCCACAACCCTCAGGGAATCACATTGTTGAAAATGGACCTCGCTAAGGCAGAATAGAAGCCAAGGAAAATAAGGACACAATGCCATTTGCAGCACCGTAGATGAGTCTAGAGGTAATCACGTGACTTGTAGTAAGTCAGAAAGTGAAAGACACATATCATATCATATCACTTATAGGTGTTACCTAAAAATGGATACCAGGGCAGATATTTCCACGGAGAAGGGCAATCACAGATTCATTAAACACACTTATGGTTCACCAAAGGAAAGGTGTGAGGATTGGTTTCATTACGATATCGGGGTTAACAGACATATACAAACACAGGTGACATATATAATCACCAAAGACCTACGGAATACCAAGAGAAGACTACTCAACATTCTGTCATAACGTCCCTGGGAAAAGGATCCCAGGAAGGACAGACATCTGTATATGTGTAAAAGAACCACATCTTCGACACCTACAATAAGCCAAACATTGTAATCAAACTTGCTGTAATAAAAAATAAAAAGTTAAATTAAAAATACGAACAAGAAGTAGAGAGACAAACTTGAGGGGCTTTCTCCTGGCACATTCCATTCTAAATTCCAATCTAGAACACGACTTCCATTGAGGCTCTGCTGCCCTAGTAACCAGATTTGGTAAGGGAGAACTGCTGCCACCTTGTGGCCGTTTCACACAACAGCAGCTTTAATCCCAGCGCTAATGGTCAGTTGATATTCAAAATCATTGCAGGCCTGTAAATGACACCTGCCCTGAAAACAAATCCTGGAGTCACGTATCGACCAAAAAATTCAAAGGACGTCCATATTTCAAAACGACCGTTTCAAAAGGCATATTTTATGCACATTAGTGTTCTGCTTCTTTGTCTTTCTTTCTTTTTTGGTTAAAAAGACGGGAATGGAAAAAGGCATCCCTCAGACTGGGCGAAAATCATTGCAAACGAATCAATGGACAAAGGTTTAATCTCCAATATATATAAACAGCTCATGCAGCTTAATATTAAAAAAACAAACAACCCAATACAAAAATGGGCAGAAGTTCTAAAGAGACGTTTCTTCAAAGAAGACACAGAGATGGCCAAGACGCACATGAAAAGCTGCTCAAGAGCACTAATTATTAGAGAAATGCAAATCAAAACTACAATGAGGTATCACCTCACACCTGTTAGGATCGGCATCATCAGAAAATCTACAAACAACAAATTCTGGGGAGGGTGTGGACAAAAGGAGCCCTCTTCCACTATTGGTGGGAATGTAATTTGATACCGTCACTATGGAGAACAGTATGGAGTTTCCTTTAAAAAACTAGAAATAGAATTACCATCTGATCCAGCAATCCCACTTCTGGGCATATACCCAGAGAAAACCATAAATCAAAAAGGCACATTCACCACAATATTCATTGCAGCACTATTTAAAATAGCCAGGTAATGGAAGCAACCTAAATGCCCACAGACAGATGAATGGATAAAGATGGGGTACATATATAAAATGGAATATTACTCGGCCATAAAAAGGAATGAAACTGGGTCATTTGTAGAGACATCGATGGATCTAGAGACTGTCATATAGACTGAAGTAAGTCAGAAAGAGGAAATCAAATATTGTATATTAATGCATATATGTGGAACCTAAAAGATGGTACAGATGAACTGGTTTGCAGGGAAGAAATAGAGACGCAGAGGTAGAGAACAAACGTATGGACACCAAGTGTGGGAAGCCATGGGGTGGTGGTGGTGGGATGAGATGGGAGATTGGGATTGACCTGTATACATGTATATGCATAAAATACATAACTGATAATAACCTGCTGTATAAAAAAGTAAATAAAATTAAATTCCATATTTTAAAAAATAAAATTTAAAAATAAAACAGAAAAAAGTTCTTCCCTTCACACACATGTATTTATAGGAATGAATTATTTCCATGCTTATATCTATAAATACATAAAAGAGGAATAAAATCTAACTTGAACCATAAACGAAAAAAAACCTGAACCCACCAGTTATACAGAGGAAAACCCTATCAGGGCACTTGCTCCAGCGGTAAACAATTCTGAAATTGGTCAGAGGTGTGGAATAATCTCCCATCCAGCTAGCACCCACCCCCCACGCATGGAGCGTCCTCATTGCAAAGCTGGGAGACCGTGCCGTGGCATCTCTGAATAAAGGTGAGCTGAGCCAAAGGCCAGCTGCTGCTGAACTGTTCCCACCCTTCCCAGGTAAAACACCTGAATATGTACAAGGGCTTGAAAGCCTAGAGGAAGGGCCGTGGAGCCCCACTAGCGACAGCACGCAGGCCAACTTGCTGCCTGCATGCCAGCCAGGGTGGTCCTGGCCCCGGGTACTCTTCCGGAAGCTTTCCATTGTCCTGCCTGTGATACCGCTCCTGTCCCGGCACCCACTGCTTTTTTCCTTCCTCACCTCTGTCCAGAGAGAAATTCCAGCGGAAGGTATGGGTGACACATCCTCTTCTTTACAGGTGGCAGCCTGGCAACTCCTTCAGAAAGG
Source organism: Mesoplodon bidens (assembly GCF_964165515.1). Lineage (NCBI taxonomy): Eukaryota > Metazoa > Chordata > Mammalia > Artiodactyla > Ziphiidae > Mesoplodon > Mesoplodon bidens. The sequence goes on from NW_027671911.1 coordinate 32,169, forward strand.
CCAGCAGTGCCCCCCTCACACTGGGCCACCAACAAAGCTGTGGCCCCTCATTCCCTCCCACCAGCTCAGCCCCGAGACTGCTGACGGGGCAGAGAATATGGAGTCAGGCACAGCTTCAGGGGCTATTGCTGCCAGGAGCACTGTTTATATTGACCTCAACCAGGCACACCTGGGGAGGGCCGGCCGGCAGGGTAAGGCTGCCCAGGTCAGCTAATCCACAACCCTCAGGGAATCACATTGTTGAAAATGGACCTCGCTAAGGCAGAATAGAAGCCAAGGAAAATAAGGACACAATGCCATTTGCAGCACCGTAGATGAGTCTAGAGGTAATCACGTGACTTGTAGTAAGTCAGAAAGTGAAAGACATATATCATATCATATCACTTATAGGTGTTACCTAAAAATGGATACCAGGGCAGATATTTCCACGGAGAAGGGCAATCACAGATTCATTAAACACACTTATGGTTCACCAAAGGAAAGGTGTGAGGATTGGTTTCATTACGATATCGGGGTTAACAGACATATACAAACACAGGTGACATATATAATCACCAAAGACCTACGGAATACCAAGAGAAGACTACTCAACATTCTGTCATAACGTCCCTGGGAAAAGGATCCCAGGAAGGACAGACATCTGTATATGTGTAAAAGAACCACATCTTCGACACCTACAATAAGCCAAACATTGTAATCAAACTTGCTGTAATAAAAAATAAAAATTTAAATTAAAAATACGAACAAGAAGTAGAGAGACAAACTTGAGGGGCTTTCTCCTGGCACATTCCATTCTAAATTCCAATCTAGAACACGACTTCCATTGAGGCTCTGCTGCCCTAGTAACCAGATTTGGTAAGGGAGAACTGCTGCCACCTTGTGGCCGTTTCACACAACAGCAGCTTTAATCCCAGCGCTAATGGTCAGTTGATATTCAAAATCATTGCAGGCCTGTAAATGACACCTGCCCTGAAAACAAATCCTGGAGTCACGTATCGACCAAAAAATTCAAAGGACGTCCATATTTCAAAACGACCGTTTCAAAAGGCATATTTTATGCACATTAGTGTTCTGCTTCTTTGTCTTTCTTTCTTTTTTGGTTAAAAAGACGGGAATGGAAAAAGGCATCCCTCAGACTGGGCGAAAATCGTTGCAAACGAATCAATGGACAAAGGTTTAATCTCCAATATATATAAACAGCTCATGCAGCTTAATATTAAAAAAACAAACAACCCAATACAAAAATGGGCAGAAGTTCTAAAGAGACGTTTCTTCAAAGAAGACACAGAGATGGCCAAGACGCACATGAAAAGCTGCTCAACATCACTAATTATTAGAGAAATGCAAATCAAAACTACAATGAGGTATCACCTCACACCTGTTAGGATCGCCATCATCAGAAAATCTACAAACAACAAATTCTGGGGAGGGTGTGGACAAAAGGAGCCCTCTTCCACTATTGGTGGGAATGTAAATTGATACCGTCACTATGGAGAATAGTATGGAGTTTCCTTTAAAAAACTAGAAATAGAATTACCATCTGATCCAGCAATCCCACTTCTGGGCATATACCCAGAGAAAACCATAAATCAAAAAGGCACATTCACCACAATGTTCATTGCAGCACTATTTAAAAGAGCCAGGTAATGGAAGCAACCTAAATGCCCACAGACAGATGAATGGATAAAGAAGGGGTACATATATAAAATGGAATATTACTCGGCCATAAAAAGGAATGAAACTGGGTCATTTGTAGAGACATCGATGGATCTAGAGGCTGTCATATAGACTGAAGTAAGTCAGAAAGAGGAAATCAAATATTGTATATTAATGCATATATGTGGAACCTAAAAGATGGTACAGATGAACTGGTTTGCAGGGAAGAAATAGAGACGCAGAGGTAGAGAACAAACGTATGGACACCAAGTGTGGGAAGCCATGGGGTGGTGGTGGTGGGATGAGATGGGAGATTGGGATTGACCTGTATACATGTATATGCATAAAATACATAACTGATAATAACCTGCTGTATAAAAAAGTAAATAAAATTAAATTCCATATTTTAAAAAATAAAATTTAAAAATAAAACAGAAAAAAGTTCTTCCCTTCACACACATGTATTTATAGGAATGAATTATTTCCATGCTTATATCTATAAATACATAAAAGAGGAATAAAATCTAACTTGAACCATAAACGAAAAAAAACCTGAACCCACCAGTTATACAGAGGAAAACCCTATCAGGGCACTTGCTCCAGCGGTAAACAATTCTGAAATTGGTCAGAGGTGTGGAATAATCTCCCATCCAGCTAGCACCCACCCCCCACGCATGGAGCGTCCTCATTGCAAAGCTGGGAGACCGTGCCGTGGCATCTCTGAATAAAGGTGAGCTGAGCCAAAGGCCAGCTGCTGCTGAACTGTTCCCACCCTTCCCAGGTAAAACACCTGAATATGTACAAGGGCTTGAAAGCCTAGAGGAAGGGCCGTGGAGCCCCACTAGCGACAGCACGCAGGCCAACTTGCTGCCTGCATGCCAGCCAGGGTGGTCCTGGCCCCGGGTACTCTTCCGGAAGCTTTCCATTGTCCTGCCTGTGATACCGCTCCTGTCCCGGCACCCACTGCTTTTTTCCTTCCTCACCTCTGTCCAGAGAGAAATTCCAGCGGAAGGTATGGGTGACACATCCTCTTCTTTACAGGTGGCAGCCTGGCAACTCCTTCAGAAAGGCCAGCAGTGCCCCCCTCACACTGGGCCACCAACAAAGCTGTGGCCCCTCATTCCCTCCCACCAGCTCAGCCCCGAGACTGCTGACGGGGCAGAGAATATGGAGTCAGGCACAGCTTCAGGGGCTATTGCTGCCTGGAGCACTGTTTATATTGACCTCAACCAGGCACACCTGGTGTGGGCCGGCCGGCAGGGTAAGGCTGCCCAGGTCAGCTAATCCACAACCCTCAGGGAATCACATTGTTGAAAATGGACCTCGCTAAGGCAGAATAGAAGCCAAGGAAAATAAGGACACAATGCCATTTGCAGCACCGTAGAATGAGTCTAGATGTAATCACGTGACTTGTAGTAAGTCAGAAAGTGAAAGACACATATCATATCATATCACTTATAGGTGTTACCTAAAAATGGATACCAGGGCAGATATTTCCACGGAGAAGGGCAATCACAGATTCATTAAACACACTTATGGTTCACCAATGGAAAGGTGTGAGGATTGGTTTCATTACGATATCGGGGTTAACAGACATATACAAACACAGGTGACATATATAATCACCAAAGACCTACGGAATACCAAGAGAAGACTACTCAACATTCTGTCATAACGTCCCTGGGAAAAGGATCCCAGGAAGAACAGACATCTGTATATGTGTAAAAGAACCACATCTTCGACACCTACAATAAGCCAAACATTGTAATCAAACTTGCTGTAATAAAAAATAAAAATTTAAATTAAAAATACGAACAAGAAGTAGGGAGACAAACTTGAGGGGCTTTCTCCTGGCACATTCCATTCTAAATTCCAATCTAGAACACGACTTCCATTGAGGCTCTGCTGCCCTAGTAACCAGATTTGGTAAGGGAGAACTGCTGCCACCTTGTGGCCGTTTCACACAACAGCAGCTTTAATCCCAGCGCTAATGGTCAGTTGATATTCAAAATCATTGCAGGCCTGTAAATGACACCTGCCCTGAAAACAAATCCTGGGGTCACGTATCGACCAAAAAATTCAAAGGACGTCCATATTTCAAAACGACCGTTTCAAAAGGCATATTTTATGCACATTAGTGTTCTGCTTCTTTGTCTTTCTTTCTTTTTTGGTTAAAAAGACGGGAATGGAAAAAGGCATCCCTCAGACTGGGCGAAAATCGTTGCAAACGAATCAATGGACAAAGGTTTAATCTCCAATATATATAAACAGCTCATGCAGCTTAATATTAAAAAAACAAACAACCCAATACAAAAATGGGCAGAAGTTCTAAAGAGACGTTTCTTCAAAGAAGACACAGAGATGGCCAAGACGCACATGAAAAGCTGCTCAACATCACTAATTATTAGAGAAATGCAAATCAAAACTACAATGAGGTATCACCTCACACCTGTTAGGATCGCCATCATCAGAAAATCTACAAACAACAAATTCTGGGGAGGGTGTGGACAAAAGGAGCCCTCTTCCACTATTGGTGGGAATGTAAATTGATACCGTCACTATGGAGAATAGTATGGAGTTTCCTTTAAAAAACTAGAAATAGAATTACCATCTGATCCAGCAATCCCACTTCTGGGCATATACCCAGAGAAAACCATAAATCAAAAAGGCACATTCACCACAATGTTCATTGCAGCACTATTTAAAAGAGCCAGGTAATGGAAGCAACCTAAATGCCCACAGACAGATGAATGGATAAAGATGGGGTACATATATAAAATGGAATATTACTCGGCCATAAAAAGGAATGAAACTGGGTCATTTGTAGAGACATCGATGGATCTAGAGGCTGTCATATAGACTGAAGTAAGTCAGAAAGAGGAAATCAAATATTGTATATTAATGCATATATGTGGAACCTAAAAGATGGTACAGATGAACTGGTTTGCAGGGAAGAAATAGAGACGCAGAGGTAGAGAACAAACGTATGGACACCAAGTGTGGGAAGCCATGGGGTGGTGGTGGTGGGATGAGTTGGGAGATTGGGATTGACCTGTATACATGTATATGCATAAAATACATAACTGATAATAACCTGCTGTATAAAAAAGTAAATAAAATTAAATTTCAAAGTTTTGAAAAATAAAATTTAAAAATAAAACAGAAAAAAGTTCTTCCCTTCACACACATGTATTTATAGGAATAAATTATTTCCATGCTTATATCTATAAATACTTAAAAGAGGAATAAAATCTAATTTGAACCATAAACGAAAAAAAACCTGAACCCACCAGTTATACAGAGGAAAACTCTATCAGGGCACTTGCTCCAGCGGTAAACAATTCTGAAATTGGTCAGAGGTGTGGAATCATCTCCCATCCAGCTAGCACCCACCCCCCACGCAAGGAGCGTCCTCATTGCAAAGCTGGGAGACCGTGCCGAGGCATCTCTGAATAAAGGTGAGCTGAGCCCCAGGCCAGCTGCTGCTGAACTGTTCCCACCCTTCCCAGGTAAAACACCTGAATATGTACAAGGGCTTGAAAGCCTAGAGGAAGGGCCGTGGAGCCCCACTAGCGACAGCACGCAGGCCAACTTGGTGACTGCAGGCCAGCCAGGGTGGTCCTGGCCCCGGGTACTCTTCCGGAAGCTTTCCATTGTCTTGCCTGTGATACCCCTCCTGTCCCGGCCCCCACTGCTTATTTCCTTCCTCACCTCTGTCCGGAGAGAAATTCCAGCGGAAGGTATGGGTGACACATCCTCTTCTTTACAGGTGGCAGCCTGGCAACTCCTGCAGAAAGGCCAGCAGTGCCCCCCTCAAACTGGGCCACCAACAAAGCTGTGGCCCCTCATTCCCTCCCACCAGCTCAGCCCCGAGACTGCTGACAGGGCAGAGAGTATGGAGTCAGGCACAGCTTCAGGGGCTATTGCTGCCTGGAGCACTGTTTATATTGACCTCAACCAGGCACACCTGGGGAGGGCCGGCCGGCAGGGTAAGGCTGCCCAGGTCAGCTAATCCACAACCCTCAGGGAATCACATTGTTGAAAATGGACCTCGCTAAGGCAGAATAGAAGCCAAGGAAAATAAGGACACAATGCCATTTGCAGCACCGTAGAATGAGTCTAGAGGTAATCACGTGACTTGTAGTAAGTCAGAAAGTGAAAGACACATATCATATCATATCACTTATAGGTGTTACCTAAAAATGGATACCAGGGCAGATATTTCCACGGAGAAGGGCAATCACAGATTCATTAAACACACTTATGGTTCACCAATGGAAAGGTGTGAGGATTGGTTTCATTACGATATCGGGGTTAACAGACATATACAAACACAGGTGACATATATAATCACCAAAGACCTACGGAATACCAAGAGAAGACTACTCAACATTCTGTCATAACGTCCCTGGGAAAAGGATCCCAGGAAGAACAGACATCTGTATATGTGTAAAAGAACCACATCTTCGACACCTACAATAAGCCAAACATTGTAATCAAACTTGCTGTAATAAAAAATAAAAATTTAAATTAAAAATACGAACAAGAAGTAGGGAGACAAACTTGAGGGGCTTTCTCCTGGCACATTCCATTCTAAATTCCAATCTAGAACACGACTTCCATTGAGGCTCTGCTGCCCTAGTAACCAGATTTGGTAAGGGTGAACTGCTGCCACCTTGTGGCCGTTTCACACAACAGCAGCTTTAATCCCAGCGCTAATGGTCAGTTGATATTCAAAATCATTGCAGGCCTGTAAATGACACCTGCCCTGAAAACAAATCCTGGGGTCACGTATCGACCAAAAAATTCAAAGGACGTCCATATTTCAAAACGACCGTTTCAAAAGGCATATTTTATGCACATTAGTGTTCTGCTTCTTTGTCTTTCTTTCTTTTTTGGTTAAAAAGACGGGAATGGAAAAAGGCATCCCTCAGACTGGGCGAAAATCGTTGCAAACGAATCAATGGACAAAGGTTTAATCTCCAATATATATAAACAGCTCATGCAGCTTAATATTAAAAAAACAAACAACCCAATACAAAAATGGGCAGAAGTTCTAAAGAGACGTTTCTTCAAAGAAGACACAGAGATGGCCAAGACGCACATGAAAAGCTGCTCAACATCACTAATTATTAGAGAAATGCAAATCAAAACTACAATGAGGTATCACCTCACACCTGTTAGGATCGCCATCATCAGAAAATCTACAAACAACAAATTCTGGTGAGGGTGTGGACAAAAGGAGCCCTCTTCCACTGTTGGTGGGAATGTAAATTGATACCGTCACTATGGAGAACAGTATGGAGTTTCCTTTAAAAAACTAGAAATAGAATTACCATCTGATCCAGCAATCCCACTTCTGGGCATATACCCAGAGAAAACCATAAATCAAAAAGGCACATTCACCACAATGTTCATTGCAGCACTATTTAAAAGAGCCAGGTAATGGAAGCAACCTAAATGCCCACAGACAGATGAATGGATAAAGATGGGGTACATATATAAAATGGAATATTACTCGGCCATAAAAAGGAATGAAACTGGGTCATTTGTAGAGACATCGATGGATCTAGAGACTGTCATATAGACTGAAGTAAGACAGAAAGAGGAAATCAAATATTGTATATTAATGCATATATGTGGAAACTAAAAGATGGTACAGATGAACTGGTTTGCAGGGAAGAAATAGAGACGCAGAGGTAGAGAACAAACGTATGGACACCAAGTGTGGGAAGCCATGGGATGGTGGTGGTGGGATGAGTTGGGAGATTGGGATTGACCTGTATACATGTATATGCATAAAATACATAACTGATAATAACCTGCTGTATAAAAAAGTAAATAAAATTAAATTTCAAAATTTTGAAAAATAAAATTTAAAAATAAAACAGAAAAAAGTTCTTCCCTTCACACACATGTATTTATAGGAATGAATTATTTCCATGCTTATATCTATAAATACATAAAAGAGGAATAAAATCTAACTTGAACCATAAACGAAAAAAAACCTGAACCCACCAGTTATACAGAGGAAAACCCTATCAGGGCACTTGCTCCAGCGGTAAACAATTCTGAAATTGGTCAGAGGTGTGGAATCATCTCCCATCCAGCTAGCACCCACCAACCACGCATGGAGCGTCCTCATTGCAAAGCTGGGAGACTGTGCCGAGGCATCTCTGAATAAAGGTGAGCTGAGCCCCAGGCCAGCTGCTGCTGAACTGTTCCCACCCTTCCCAGGTAAAACACCTGAATATGTACAAGGGCTTGAAAGCCTAGAGGAAGGGCCGTGGAGCCACACTAGCGACAGCACGCAGGCCAACTTGGTGCCTGCATGCCAGCCAGGGTGGTCCTGGCCCCGGGTACTCTTCCGGAAGCTTTCCATTGTCCTGCCTGTGATACCCCTCCTGTCCTGGCCCCCACTGCTTTTTTCCTTCCTCACCTCTGTCCGGAGAGAAATTCCAGCGGAAGGTATGGGTGACACATCCTCTTCTTTACAGGTGGCAGCCTGGCAACTCCTGCAGAAAGGCCAGCACTGCCCCACTCACACCGGGCCACCAACAATGCTGTGGCCCCTCATTCCCTCCCACCAGCTCAGCCCCGAGACTGCTGACGGGGCAGAGAATATGGAGTCAGGCACAGCTTCATGGGCTATTGCTGCCTGGAGCGCTGTTTATATTGACCTCAACCAGGCACACCTGGGGAGGGCCGGCCGGCAGGGTAAGACTGCCCAGGTCAGCTAATCCACAACCCTCAGGGAATCACATTGTTGAAAATGGACCTCGCTAAGGCAGAATAGAAGCGAAGGAAAATAAGGACACAATGCCATTTGCAGCACCGTAGATGAGTCTAGAGGTAATCACGTGACTTGTAGTAAGTCAGAAAGTGAAAGACACATATCATATCATATCACTTATAGGTGTTACCTAAAAATGGATACCAGGGCAGATATTTCCACGGAGAAGGGCCATCACAGATTCATTAAACACACTTATGGTTCACCAGTGGAAAGGTGTGAGGATTGGTTTCATTACGATATCGGGGTTAACAGACATATACAAACACAGGTGACATATATAATCACCAAAGACCTACGGAATACCAAGAGAAGACTACTCAACATTCTGTCATAACGTCCCTGGGAAAAGGATCCCAGGAAGAACAGACATCTGTATATGTGTAAAAGAACCACATCTTCGACACCTACAATAAGCCAAACATTGTAATCAAACTTGCTGTAATAAAAAATAAAAATTTAAATTAAAAATACGAACAAGAAGTAGGGAGACAAACTTGAGGGGCTTTCTCCTGGCACATTCCATTCTAAATTCCAATCTAGAACACGACTTCCACTGAGGCTCTGCTGCCCTAGTAACCAGATTTGGTAAGGGAGAACTGCTGCCACCTTGTGGCCGGTTCACACAACAGCAGCTTTAATCCCAGCGCTAATGGTCAGTTGATATTCAAAATCATTGCAGGCCTGTAAATGACACCTGCCCTGAAAACAAATCCTGGGGTCACATATCGACCAAAAAATTCAAAGGACGTCCATATTTCAAAATGACCGTTTCTAAAGGCATATTTTATGCACATTAGTTTTCTGCTTCTTTGACTTTCTTTCTTTTTTGGTTAAAAAGAAGGGAATGGAAAAAGGCATCCCTCAGACTGGGCGAAAATCATTGCAAACGAATCAATGGACAAAGGTTTAATCTCCAATATATATAAACAGCTCATGCAGCTTAATATTAAAAAAACAAACAACCCAATACAAAAATGGGCAGAAGTTCTAAGAGACGTTTCTTCAAAGAAGACACAGAGATGGCCAAGACGCACATGAAAAGCTGCTCAAGAGCACAAATTATTAGAGAAATGCAAATCAAAACTACAATGAGGTATCACCTCACACCTGTTAGGATCGGCATCATCAGAAAATCTACAAACAACAAATTCTGGGGTGGGTGTGGACAAAAGGAGCCCTCTTCCACTATTGGTGGGAATGTAAATTGATACTGTCACTATGGAGAACACTATGGAGTTTCCTTTAAAAAACTAGAAATAGAATTACCATCTGATCCAGCAATCCCACTTCTGGGCATATACCCAGAGAAAACCATAAATCAAAAAGGCACATTCACCACAATGTTCATTGCAGCACTATTTAAAAGAGCCAGGTAATGGAAGCAACCTAAATGCCCACAGACAGATGAATGGATAAAGATGGGGTACATATATAAAATGGAATATTACTCGGCCATAAAAAGGAATGAAACTGGGTCATTTGTAGAGACATCGATGGATCTAGAGACTGTCATACAGAATGAAGTAAGTCAGAAGGAGGAAATCAAATATTGTATATTAATGCATATATGTGGAACCTAAAAAATGGTACAGATGAACTGGTTTGCAGGGAAGAAATAGAGACGCAGAGGTAGAGAACAAACGTATGGACACCAAGTGTGGGAAGCCATGGGGTGGTGGTGGTGGGATGAGTTGGGAGATTGGGATTGACCTGTATACATGTATATGCATAAAATACAAAACTAATAATAACGTGCTATATAAAAAATTAAATAAAATTAAATTTCAAAATTTTGAAAAATAAAATTTAAAAATAAAACAGAAAAAAGTTCTTCCCTTCACACACATGTATTTACAGGAATGAATTATTTCCATGCTTATATCTATAAATACATAAAAGAGGAATAAAATCTAACTTGAACCATAAACGAAAAAATACCTGAACCCACCAGTTATACAGAGGAAAACCCTATCAGGGCACTTGCTCCAGCGGTAAACAATTCTGAAATTGGTCAGAGGTGTGGAATCATCTCCCATCCAGCTAGCACCCACCCCCCACGCAAGGAGCGTCCTCATTGCAAAGCTGCGAGACCGTGCCGAGGCATCTCTGAATAAAGGTGAGCTGAGCCCCAGGCCAGCTGCTGCTGAACTGTTCCCACCCTTCCCAGGTAAAACACCTGAATATGTACAAGGGCTTGAAAGCCTAGAGGAAGGGCCGTGGAGCCACACTAGCGACAGCACGCAGGCCAACTAGGTGCCTGCAGGCCAGCCAGGGTGGTCCTGGCCCCGGGTACTCTTCCGGAAGCATTCCATTGTCCTGCCTGTGATACCCCTCCTGTCCCGGCCCCCACTGCTTTTTTCCTTCCTCACCTCTGTCCGGAGAGAAATTCCAGCGGAAGGTATGGGTGACACACCCTCTTCTTTACAGGAGGCAGCCTGGCAACTCCTGCAGAAAGGGCAGCAGTGCACCACTCACACCGGGCCACCAACAAAGCTGTGGCCCCTCATTCCCTCCCACCAGCTCAGCATCGAGACTGCTGACGGGGCAGAGAATAAGGAGTCAGGCACAGCTTCAGGGGCTATTGATGCCTGGAGTGCTGTTTATATTGACCTCAACCAGGCACACCTGGGGAGGGCCGGCCGGCAGGGTAAGGCTGCCCAGGTCAGCTAATCCACAACCCTCAGGGAATCACATTGTTGAAAATGGACCTCGCTAAGGCAGAATAGAAGCCAAGGAAAATAAGGACACAATGCCATTTGCAGCACCGTAGATGAGTCTAGAGGTAATCACGTGACTTGTAGTAAGTCAGAAAGTGAAAGACACATATCATATCATATCACTTATAGGTGTTACCTAAAAATAGATACCAGGGCAGATATTTCCACGGAGAAGGGCAATCACAGATTCATTAAACACACTTATGGTTCACCAGTGGAAAGGTGTGAGGATTGGTTTCATTACGATATCGGGGTTAACAGACATATACAAACACAGGTGACATATATAATCACCAAAGACCTACGGAATACCAAGAGAAGACTACTCAACATTCTGTCATAACGTCCCTGGGAAAAGGATCCCAGGAAGAACAGACATCTGTATATGTGTAAAAGAACCACATCTTCGACACCTACAATAACCAAACATTGTAATCAAACTTGCTGTAATAAAAAATAAAAATTTAAATTAAAAATACGAACAAGAAGTAGGGAGACAAACTTGAGGGGCTTTCTCCTGGCACATTCCATTCTAAATTCCAATCTAGAACACGACTTCCATTGAGGCTCTGCTGCCCTAGTAACCAGATATGGTAGGGGAGAACTGCTGCCACCTTGTGGCCGGTTCACACAACAGCAGCTTTAATCCCAGCGCTAATGGTCAGTTGATATTCAAAATCATTGCAGGCCTGTAAATGACACCTGCCCTGAAAACAAATCCTGGGGTCACATATCGACCAAAAAATTCAAAGGACGTCCATATTTCTAAACGACCGTTTCAAAAGGCATATTTTATGCACATTAGTTTTCTGCTTCTTTGTCTTTCTTTCTTTTTTGGTTAAAAAGACGGGAATGGAAAAAGGCATCCCTCAGACTGGGCGAAAATCGTTGCAAACGAATCAATGGACAAAGGTTTAATCTCCAATATATATAAACAGCTCATGCAGCTTAATATTAAAAAAACAAACAACCCAATACAAAAATGGGCAGAAGTTCTAAAGAGACGTTTCTTCAAAGAAGACACAGAGATGGCCAAGACGCACATGAAAAGCTGCTCAACATCACTAATTATTAGAGAAATGCAAATCAAAACTACAATGAGGTATCACCTCACACCTGTTAGGATCGCCATCATCAGAAAATCTACAAACAACAAATTCTGGTGAGGGTGTGGACAAAAGGAGCCCTCTTCCACTGTTGGTGGGAATGTAAATTGATACCGTCACTATGGAGAACAGTATGGAGTTTCCTTTAAAAAACTAGAAATAGAATTACCATCTGATCCAGCAATCCCACTTCTGGGCATATACCCAGAGAAAACCATAAATCAAAAAGGCACATTCACCACAATGTTCATTGCAGCACTATTTAAAAGAGCCAGGTAATGGAAGCAACCTAAATGCCCACAGACAGATGAATGGATAAAGATGGGGTACATATATAAAATGGAATATTACTCGGCCATAAAAAGGAATGAAACTGGGTCATTTGTAGAGACATCGATGGATCTAGAGACTGTCATATAGACTGAAGTAAGACAGAAAGAGGAAATCAAATATTGTATATTAATGCATATATGTGGAAACTAAAAGATGGTACAGATGAACTGGTTTGCAGGGAAGAAATAGAGACGCAGAGGTAGAGAACAAACGTATGGACACCAAGTGTGGGAAGCCATGGGATGGTGGTGGTGGGATGAGTTGGGAGATTGGGATTGACCTGTATACATGTATATGCATAAAATACATAACTGATAATAACCTGCTGTATAAAAAAGTAAATAAAATTAAATTTCAAAATTTTGAAAAATAAAATTTAAAAATAAAACAGAAAAAAGTTCTTCCCTTCACACACATGTATTTATAGGAATGAATTATTTCCATGCTTATATCTATAAATACATAAAAGAGGAATAAAATCTAACTTGAACCATAAACGAAAAAAAACCTGAACCCACCAGTTATACAGAGGAAAACCCTATCAGGGCACTTGCTCCAGCGGTAAACAATTCTGAAATTGGTCAGAGGTGTGGAATCATCTCCCATCCAGCTAGCACCCACCAACCACGCATGGAGCGTCCTCATTGCAAAGCTGGGAGACTGTGCCGAGGCATCTCTGAATAAAGGTGAGCTGAGCCCCAGGCCAGCTGCTGCTGAACTGTTCCCACCCTTCCCAGGTAAAACACCTGAATATGTACAAGGGCTTGAAAGCCTAGAGGAAGGGCCGTGGAGCCACACTAGCGACAGCACGCAGGCCAACTTGGTGCCTGCATGCCAGCCAGGGTGGTCCTGGCCCCGGGTACTCTTCCGGAAGCTTTCCATTGTCCTGCCTGTGATACCCCTCCTGTCCTGGCCCCCACTGCTTTTTTCCTTCCTCACCTCTGTCCGGAGAGAAATTCCAGCGGAAGGTATGGGTGACACATCCTCTTCTTTACAGGTGGCAGCCTGGCAACTCCTGCAGAAAGGCCAGCACTGCCCCACTCACACCGGGCCACCAACAATGCTGTGGCCCCTCATTCCCTCCCACCAGCTCAGCCCCGAGACTGCTGACGGGGCAGAGAATATGGAGTCAGGCACAGCTTCATGGGCTATTGCTGCCTGGAGCGCTGTTTATATTGACCTCAACCAGGCACACCTGGGGAGGGCCGGCCGGCAGGGTAAGACTGCCCAGGTCAGCTAATCCACAACCCTCAGGGAATCACATTGTTGAAAATGGACCTCGCTAAGGCAGAATAGAAGCGAAGGAAAATAAGGACACAATGCCATTTGCAGCACCGTAGATGAGTCTAGAGGTAATCACGTGACTTGTAGTAAGTCAGAAAGTGAAAGACACATATCATATCATATCACTTATAGGTGTTACCTAAAAATGGATACCAGGGCAGATATTTCCACGGAGAAGGGCCATCACAGATTCATTAAACACACTTATGGTTCACCAGTGGAAAGGTGTGAGGATTGGTTTCATTACGATATCGGGGTTAACAGACATATACAAACACAGGTGACATATATAATCACCAAAGACCTACGGAATACCAAGAGAAGACTACTCAACATTCTGTCATAACGTCCCTGGGAAAAGGATCCCAGGAAGAACAGACATCTGTATATGTGTAAAAGAACCACATCTTCGACACCTACAATAAGCCAAACATTGTAATCAAACTTGCTGTAATAAAAAATAAAAATTTAAATTAAAAATACGAACAAGAAGTAGGGAGACAAACTTGAGGGGCTTTCTCCTGGCACATTCCATTCTAAATTCCAATCTAGAACACGACTTCCACTGAGGCTCTGCTGCCCTAGTAACCAGATTTGGTAAGGGAGAACTGCTGCCACCTTGTGGCCGGTTCACACAACAGCAGCTTTAATCCCAGCGCTAATGGTCAGTTGATATTCAAAATCATTGCAGGCCTGTAAATGACACCTGCCCTGAAAACAAATCCTGGGGTCACATATCGACCAAAAAATTCAAAGGACGTCCATATTTCAAAATGACCGTTTCTAAAGGCATATTTTATGCACATTAGTTTTCTGCTTCTTTGACTTTCTTTCTTTTTTGGTTAAAAAGAAGGGAATGGAAAAAGGCATCCCTCAGACTGGGCGAAAATCATTGCAAACGAATCAATGGACAAAGGTTTAATCTCCAATATATATAAACAGCTCATGCAGCTTAATATTAAAAAAACAAACAACCCAATACAAAAATGGGCAGAAGTTCTAAGAGACGTTTCTTCAAAGAAGACACAGAGATGGCCAAGACGCACATGAAAAGCTGCTCAAGAGCACAAATTATTAGAGAAATGCAAATCAAAACTACAATGAGGTATCACCTCACACCTGTTAGGATCGGCATCATCAGAAAATCTACAAACAACAAATTCTGGGGTGGGTGTGGACAAAAGGAGCCCTCTTCCACTATTGGTGGGAATGTAAATTGATACTGTCACTATGGAGAACACTATGGAGTTTCCTTTAAAAAACTAGAAATAGAATTACCATCTGATCCAGCAATCCCACTTCTGGGCATATACCCAGAGAAAACCATAAATCAAAAAGGCACATTCACCACAATGTTCATTGCAGCACTATTTAAAAGAGCCAGGTAATGGAAGCAACCTAAATGCCCACAGACAGATGAATGGATAAAGATGGGGTACATATATAAAATGGAATATTACTCGGCCATAAAAAGGAATGAAACTGGGTCATTTGTAGAGACATCGATGGATCTAGAGACTGTCATACAGAATGAAGTAAGTCAGAAGGAGGAAATCAAATATTGTATATTAATGCATATATGTGGAACCTAAAAAATGGTACAGATGAACTGGTTTGCAGGGAAGAAATAGAGACGCAGAGGTAGAGAACAAACGTATGGACACCAAGTGTGGGAAGCCATGGGGTGGTGGTGGTGGGATGAGTTGGGAGATTGGGATTGACCTGTATACATGTATATGCATAAAATACAAAACTAATAATAACGTGCTATATAAAAAATTAAATAAAATTAAATTTCAAAATTTTGAAAAATAAAATTTAAAAATAAAACAGAAAAAAGTTCTTCCCTTCACACACATGTATTTACAGGAATGAATTATTTCCATGCTTATATCTATAAATACATAAAAGAGGAATAAAATCTAACTTGAACCATAAACGAAAAAATACCTGAACCCACCAGTTATACAGAGGAAAACCCTATCAGGGCACTTGCTCCAGCGGTAAACAATTCTGAAATTGGTCAGAGGTGTGGAATCATCTCCCATCCAGCTAGCACCCACCCCCCACGCAAGGAGCGTCCTCATTGCAAAGCTGCGAGACCGTGCCGAGGCATCTCTGAATAAAGGTGAGCTGAGCCCCAGGCCAGCTGCTGCTGAACTGTTCCCACCCTTCCCAGGTAAAACACCTGAATATGTACAAGGGCTTGAAAGCCTAGAGGAAGGGCCGTGGAGCCACACTAGCGACAGCACGCAGGCCAACTAGGTGCCTGCAGGCCAGCCAGGGTGGTCCTGGCCCCGGGTACTCTTCCGGAAGCATTCCATTGTCCTGCCTGTGATACCCCTCCTGTCCCGGCCCCCACTGCTTTTTTCCTTCCTCACCTCTGTCCGGAGAGAAATTCCAGCGGAAGGTATGGGTGACACACCCTCTTCTTTACAGGAGGCAGCCTGGCAACTCCTGCAGAAAGGGCAGCAGTGCACCACTCACACCGGGCCACCAACAAAGCTGTGGCCCCTCATTCCCTCCCACCAGCTCAGCATCGAGACTGCTGACGGGGCAGAGAATAAGGAGTCAGGCACAGCTTCAGGGGCTATTGATGCCTGGAGTGCTGTTTATATTGACCTCAACCAGGCACACCTGGGGAGGGCCGGCCGGCAGGGTAAGGCTGCCCAGGTCAGCTAATCCACAACCCTCAGGGAATCACATTGTTGAAAATGGACCTCGCTAAGGCAGAATAGAAGCCAAGGAAAATAAGGACACAATGCCATTTGCAGCACCGTAGATGAGTCTAGAGGTAATCACGTGACTTGTAGTAAGTCAGAAAGTGAAAGACACATATCATATCATATCACTTATAGGTGTTACCTAAAAATAGATACCAGGGCAGATATTTCCACGGAGAAGGGCAATCACAGATTCATTAAACACACTTATGGTTCACCAGTGGAAAGGTGTGAGGATTGGTTTCATTACGATATCGGGGTTAACAGACATATACAAACACAGGTGACATATATAATCACCAAAGACCTACGGAATACCAAGAGAAGACTACTCAACATTCTGTCATAACGTCCCTGGGAAAAGGATCCCAGGAAGAACAGACATCTGTATATGTGTAAAAGAACCACATCTTCGACACCTACAATAACCAAACATTGTAATCAAACTTGCTGTAATAAAAAATAAAAATTTAAATTAAAAATACGAACAAGAAGTAGGGAGACAAACTTGAGGGGCTTTCTCCTGGCACATTCCATTCTAAATTCCAATCTAGAACACGACTTCCATTGAGGCTCTGCTGCCCTAGTAACCAGATATGGTAGGGGAGAACTGCTGCCACCTTGTGGCCGGTTCACACAACAGCAGCTTTAATCCCAGCGCTAATGGTCAGTTGATATTCAAAATCATTGCAGGCCTGTAAATGACACCTGCCCTGAAAACAAATCCTGGGGTCACATATCGACCAAAAAATTCAAAGGACGTCCATATTTCTAAACGACCGTTTCAAAAGGCATATTTTATGCACATTAGTTTTCTGCTTCTTTGTCTTTCTTTCTTTTTTGGTTAAAAAGACGGGAATGGAAAAAGGCATCCCTCAGACTGGGCGAAAATCGTTGCAAACGAATCAATGGACAAAGGTTTAATCTCCAATATATATAAACAGCTCATGCAGCTTAATATTAAAAAAACAAACAACCCAATACAAAAATGGGCAGAAGTTCTAAGAGACGTTTCTTCAAAGAAGACACAGAGATGGCCAAGACGCACATGAAAAGCTGCTCAAGAGCACTAATTATTAGAGAAATGCCAATCAAAACTACAATGAGGTATCACCTCACACCTGTTAGGATCGGCATCATCAGAAAATCTACAAACAACAAATTCTGGGGAGGGTTTGGACAAAAGGAGCCCTCTTCCACTATTGGTGGGAATGTAAATTGATACCGTCACTATGGAGAACAGTATGGAGTCTCCTTTAAAAAACTAGAAATAGAATTACCATCCGATCCAGCAATCCCACTTCTTGGCATATACCCAGAGAAAACCATAAATCAAAAAGGCACATTCACCACAATGTTCATTGCAGCACTATTTAAAATAGCCAGGTAATGGAAGCAACCTAAATGCCCACAGACAGTTGAATGGATAAAGATGGGGTACATATATAAAATGGAATATTACTCGGCCATAAAAAGGAAAGAAACTGGGTCATTTGTAGAGACATCAATGGATCTAGAGACTGTCACACAGAATGAAGTAAGTCAGAAAGAGGAAAACAAATATTGTATATTAATGCATATATGTGGAACCTAAAAGATGGTACAGATGAACTGGTTTGCAGGCAAGAAATAGAGTCACAGAGGTAGAGAACAAACGTATGGACACCAAGTGCGGGAAGCCATGGGGTGGTGGTGGTGGGATGAGTTGGGAGATTGGGATTGACCTGTATACATGTATATGCATAAAATACATAACTGATAATAACCTGCTGTATAAAAAAGTAAATAAAATTAAATTTCAAAATTTTGAAAAATAAAATTTAAAAATAAAACAGAAAAAAGTTCTTCCCTTCACACACATGTATTTACAGGAATGAATTATTTCCATGCTTATATCTATAAATACATAAAAGAGGAATAAAATCTAACTTGAACCATAAACGAAAAAATACCTGAACCCACCAGTTATACAGAGGAAAACCCTATCAGGGCACTTGCTCCAGCGGTAAACAATTCCGAAATTGGTCAGAGGTGTGGAATCATCTCCCATCCAGCTAGCACCCACCCCCCACGCAAGGAGCGTCCTCATTGCAAAGCTGGGAGACCATGCCGAGGCATCTCTGAATAAAGGTGAGCTGAGCCCCAGGCCAGCTGCTGCTGAACTGTTCCCACCCTTCCCAGGTAAAACACCTGAATATGTACAAGGGCTTGAAAGCCTAGAGGAAGGGCCATAGAGCCACACTAGCGACAGCACGCAGGCCAACTTGGTGCCTCCAGGCCAGCCAGGGTGGTCCTGGCCCCGGGTACTCTTCCGGAAGCATTCCATTGTCCTGCCGGTGATACCCCTCCTGTCCCGGCCCCCACTGCTTTTTTCCTTCCTCACCTCTGTCCGGAGAGAAATTCCAGCGGAAGGTATGGGTGACACACCCTCTTCTTTACAGGAGGCAGCCTGGCAACTCCTGCAGAAAGGCCAGCAGTGCACCACTCACACCGGGCCACCAACAAAGCTGTGGCCCCTCATTCCCTCCCACCAGCTCAGCCCCGAGACTGCTGACGGGGCAGAGAATAAGGAGTCAGGCACAGCTTCAGGGGCTATTGCTGCCTGGAGCGCTGTTTATATTGACCTCAACCAGGCACACCTGGGGAGGGCCGGCCGGCAGGGTAAGGCTGCCCAGGTCAGCTAATCCACAACCCTCAGGGAATCACATTGTTGAAAATGGACCTCGCTAAGGCAGAATAGAAGCCAAGGAAAATAAGGACACAATGCCATTTGCAGCACCGTAGATGAGTCTAGAGGTAATCACGTGACTTGTAGTAAGTCAGAAAGTGAAAGACACATATCATATCATATCACTTATAGGTGTTACCTAAAAATAGATACCAGGGCAGATATTTCCACGGAGAAGGGCAATCACAGATTCATTAAACACACTTATGGTTCACCAGTGGAAAGGTGTGAGGATTGGTTTCATTACGATATCGGGGTTAACAGACATATACAAACACAGGTGACATATATAATCACCAAAGACCTACGGAATACCAAGAGAAGACTACTCAACATTCTGTCATAACGTCCCTGGGAAAAGGATCCCAGGAAGAACAGACATCTGTATATGTGTAAAAGAACCACATCTTCGACACCTACAATAACCAAACATTGTAATCAAACTTGCTGTAATAAAAAATAAAAATTTAAATTAAAAATACGAACAAGAAGTAGGGAGACAAACTTGAGGGGCTTTCTCCTGGCACATTCCATTCTAAATTCCAATCTAGAACACGACTTCCATTGAGGCTCTGCTGCCCTAGTAACCAGATATGGTAGGGGAGAACTGCTGCCACCTTGTGGCCGGTTCACACAACAGCAGCTTTAATCCCAGCGCTAATGGTCAGTTGATATTCAAAATCATTGCAGGCCTGTAAATGACACCTGCCCTGAAAACAAATCCTGGGGTCACATATCGACCAAAAAATTCAAAGGACGTCCATATTTCTAAACGACCGTTTCAAAAGGCATATTTTATGCACATTAGTTTTCTGCTTCTTTGTCTTTCTTTCTTTTTTGGTTAAAAAGACGGGAATGGAAAAAGGCATCCCTCAGACTGGGCGAAAATCGTTGCAAACGAATCAATGGACAAAGGTTTAATCTCCAATATATATAAACAGCTCATGCAGCTTAATATTAAAAAAACAAACAACCCAATACAAAAATGGGCAGAAGTTCTAAGAGACGTTTCTTCAAAGAAGACACAGAGATGGCCAAGACGCACATGAAAAGCTGCTCAAGAGCACTAATTATTAGAGAAATGCCAATCAAAACTACAATGAGGTATCACCTCACACCTGTTAGGATCGGCATCATCAGAAAATCTACAAACAACAAATTCTGGGGAGGGTTTGGACAAAAGGAGCCCTCTTCCACTATTGGTGGGAATGTAAATTGATACCGTCACTATGGAGAACAGTATGGAGTCTCCTTTAAAAAACTAGAAATAGAATTACCATCCGATCCAGCAATCCCACTTCTTGGCATATACCCAGAGAAAACCATAAATCAAAAAGGCACATTCACCACAATGTTCATTGCAGCACTATTTAAAATAGCCAGGTAATGGAAGCAACCTAAATGCCCACAGACAGTTGAATGGATAAAGATGGGGTACATATATAAAATGGAATATTACTCGGCCATAAAAAGGAAAGAAACTGGGTCATTTGTAGAGACATCAATGGATCTAGAGACTGTCACACAGAATGAAGTAAGTCAGAAAGAGGAAAACAAATATTGTATATTAATGCATATATGTGGAACCTAAAAGATGGTACAGATGAACTGGTTTGCAGGCAAGAAATAGAGTCACAGAGGTAGAGAACAAACGTATGGACACCAAGTGCGGGAAGCCATGGGGTGGTGGTGGTGGGATGAGTTGGGAGATTGGGATTGACCTGTATACATGTATATGCATAAAATACATAACTGATAATAACCTGCTGTATAAAAAAGTAAATAAAATTAAATTTCAAAATTTTGAAAAATAAAATTTAAAAATAAAACAGAAAAAAGTTCTTCCCTTCACACACATGTATTTACAGGAATGAATTATTTCCATGCTTATATCTATAAATACATAAAAGAGGAATAAAATCTAACTTGAACCATAAACGAAAAAATACCTGAACCCACCAGTTATACAGAGGAAAACCCTATCAGGGCACTTGCTCCAGCGGTAAACAATTCCGAAATTGGTCAGAGGTGTGGAATCATCTCCCATCCAGCTAGCACCCACCCCCCACGCAAGGAGCGTCCTCATTGCAAAGCTGGGAGACCATGCCGAGGCATCTCTGAATAAAGGTGAGCTGAGCCCCAGGCCAGCTGCTGCTGAACTGTTCCCACCCTTCCCAGGTAAAACACCTGAATATGTACAAGGGCTTGAAAGCCTAGAGGAAGGGCCATAGAGCCACACTAGCGACAGCACGCAGGCCAACTTGGTGCCTCCAGGCCAGCCAGGGTGGTCCTGGCCCCGGGTACTCTTCCGGAAGCATTCCATTGTCCTGCCGGTGATACCCCTCCTGTCCCGGCCCCCACTGCTTTTTTCCTTCCTCACCTCTGTCCGGAGAGAAATTCCAGCGGAAGGTATGGGTGACACACCCTCTTCTTTACAGGAGGCAGCCTGGCAACTCCTGCAGAAAGGCCAGCAGTGCACCACTCACACCGGGCCACCAACAAAGCTGTGGCCCCTCATTCCCTCCCACCAGCTCAGCCCCGAGACTGCTGACGGGGCAGAGAATAAGGAGTCAGGCACAGCTTCAGGGGCTATTGCTGCCTGGAGCGCTGTTTATATTGACCTCAACCAGGCACACCTGGGGAGGGCCGGCCGGCAGGGTAAGGCTGCCCAGGTCAGCTAATCCACAACCCTCAGGGAATCACATTGTTGAAAATGGACCTCGCTAAGGCAGAATAGAAGCCAAGGAAAATAAGGACACAATGCCATTTGCAGCACCGTAGATGAGTCTAGAGGTAATCACGTGACTTGTAGTAAGTCAGAAAGTGAAAGACACATATCATATCATATCACTTATAGGTGTTACCTAAAAATAGATACCAGGGCAGATATTTCCACGGAGAAGGGCAATCACAGATTCATTAAACACACTTATGGTTCACCAGTGGAAAGGTGTGAGGATTGGTTTCATTACGATATCGGGGTTAACAGACATATACAAACACAGGTGACATATATAATCACCAAAGACCTACGGAATACCAAGAGAAGACTACTCAACATTCTGTCATAACGTCCCTGGGAAAAGGATCCCAGGAAGAACAGACATCTGTATATGTGTAAAAGAACCACATCTTCGACACCTACAATAACCAAACATTGTAATCAAACTTGCTGTAATAAAAAATAAAAATTTAAATTAAAAATACGAACAAGAAGTAGGGAGACAAACTTGAGGGGCTTTCTCCTGGCACATTCCATTCTAAATTCCAATCTAGAACACGACTTCCATTGAGGCTCTGCTGCCCTAGTAACCAGATATGGTAAGGGAGAACTGCTGCCACCTTGTGGCCGGTTCACACAACAGCAGCTTTAATCCCAGCGCTAATGGTCAGTTGATATTCAAAATCATTGCAGGCCTGTAAATGACACCTGCCCTGAAAACAAATCCTGGGGTCACATATCGACCAAAAAATTCAAAGGACGTCCATATTTCTAAACGACCGTTTCAAAAGGCATATTTTATGCACATTAGTTTTCTGCTTCTTTGTCTTTCTTTCTTTTTTGGTTAAAAAGACGGGAATGGAAAAAGGCATCCCTCAGACTGGGCGAAAATCGTTGCAAACGAATCAATGGACAAAGGTTTAATCTCCAATATATATAAACAGCTCATGCAGCTTAATATTAAAAAAACAAACAACCCAATACAAAAATGGGCAGAAGTTCTAAGAGACGTTTCTTCAAAGAAGACACAGAGATGGCCAAGACGCACATGAAAAGCTGCTCAAGAGCACTAATTATTAGAGAAATGCCAATCAAAACTACAATGAGGTATCACCTCACACCTGTTAGGATCGGCATCATCAGAAAATCTACAAACAACAAATTCTGGGGAGGGTTTGGACAAAAGGAGCCCTCTTCCACTATTGGTGGGAATGTAAATTGATACCGTCACTATGGAGAACAGTATGGAGTCTCCTTTAAAAAACTAGAAATAGAATTACCATCCGATCCAGCAATCCCACTTCTTGGCATATACCCAGAGAAAACCATAAATCAAAAAGGCACATTCACCACAATGTTCATTGCAGCACTATTTAAAATAGCCAGGTAATGGAAGCAACCTAAATGCCCACAGACAGTTGAATGGATAAAGATGGGGTACATATATAAAATGGAATATTACTCGGCCATAAAAAGGAAAGAAACTGGGTCATTTGTAGAGACATCAATGGATCTAGAGACTGTCACACAGAATGAAGTAAGTCAGAAAGAGGAAAACAAATATTGTATATTAATGCATATATGTGGAACCTAAAAGATGGTACAGATGAACTGGTTTGCAGGCAAGAAATAGAGACACAGAGGTAGAGAACAAACGTATGGACACCAAGTGCGGGAAGCCATGGGGTGGTGGTGGTGGGATGAGTTGGGAGATTGGGATTGACCTGTATACATGTATATGCATAAAATACATAACTGATAATAACCTGCTGTATAAAAAAGTAAATAAAATTAAATTTCAAAATTTTGAAAAATAAAATTTAAAAATAAAACAGAAAAAAGTTCTTCCCTTCACACACATGTATTTACAGGAATGAATTATTTCCATGCTTATATCTATAAATACATAAAAGAGGAATAAAATCTAACTTGAACCATAAACGAAAAAATACCTGAACCCACCAGTTATACAGAGGAAAACCCTATCAGGGCACTTGCTCCAGCGGTAAACAATTCTGAAATTGGTCAGAGGTGTGGAATCATCTCCCATCCAGCTAGCACACACCCCCCACGCAAGGAGCGTCCTCATTGCAAAGCTGGGAGACCGTTCCGAGGCATCTCTGAATAAAGGTGAGCTGAGCCCCAGGCCAGCTGCTGCTGAACTGTTCCCACCCTTCCCAGGTAAAACACCTGAATATGTACAAGGGCTTGAAAGCCTAGAGGAAGGGCCATGGAGCCACACTAGCGACAGCACGCAGGCCAACTTGGTGCCTCCAGGCCAGCCAGGGTGGTCCTGGACCCGGGTACTCTTCCGGAAGCATTCCATTGTCCTGCCTGTGATACCCCTCCTGTCCCGGCCCCCACTGCTTTTTTCCTTCCTCACCTCTGTCCGGAGAGAAATTCCAGCGGAAGGTATGGGTGACACATCCTCTTCTTTACAGGTGGCAGCCTGGCAACTCCTGCAGAAAGGCCAGCAGTGCACCACTCACACCGGGCCACCAACAAAGCTGTGGCCCCTCATTCCCACCCACCAGCTCAGCCCCGAAACTGCTGACGGGGCAGAGAATATGGAGTCAGGCACAGCTTCAGGGGCTATTGCTGCCTGGAGCGCTGTTTATATTGACCTCAACCAGGCACACCTGGGGAGGGCCGGCCGGCAGGATAAGGCTGCCCAGGTCAGCTAATCCACAACCCTCAGGGAATCACATTGTTGAAAATGGACCTCGCTAAGGCAGAATAGAAGCCAAGGAAAATAAGGACACAATGCCATTTGCAGCACCGTAGATGAGTCTAGAGGTAATCACGTGACTTGTAGTAAGTCAGAAAGTGAAAGACACATATCATATCATATCACTTATAGGTGTTACCTAAAAATGGATACCAGGGCAGATATTTCCACGGAGAAGGGCAATCACAGATTCATTAAACACACTTATGGTTCACCAGTGGAAAGGTGTGAGGATTTATTTCATTACGATATCGGGGTTAACAGACATATACAAACACAGGTGACATATATAATCACCAAAGACCTACGGAATACCAAGAGAAGACTACTCAACATTCTGTCATAACGTCCCTGGGAAAAGGATCCCAGGAAGAACAGACATCTGTATATGTGTAAAAGAACCACATCTTCGACACCTACAATAAGCCAAACATTGTAATCAAACTTGCTGTAATAAAAAATAAAAATTTAAATTAAAAATACGAACAAGAAGTAGGGAGACAAACTTGAGGGGCTTTCTCCTGGCACATTCCATTCTAAATTCCAATCTAGAACACGACTTCCATTGAGGCTCTGCTGCCCTAGTAACCAGATTTGGTAAGGGAGAACTGCTGCCACCTTGTGGCCGGTTCACACAACAGCAGCTTTAATCCCAGCGCTAATGGTCAGTTGATATTCAAACTCATTGCAGGCCTGTAAATGACACCTGCCCTGAAAACAAATCCTGGGGTCACATATCGACCAAAAATTTCAAAGGACGTCCATATTTCAAAACGACCGTTTCCAAAGGCATATTTTATGCACATTAGTGTTCTGCTTCTTTGTCTTTCTTTCTTTTTTGGTTAAAAAGACGGGAATGGAAAAAGGCATCCCTCAGAATGGGCGAAAATCGCTGCAAACGAATCAATGGACAAAGGTTTAATCTCCAATATATATAAACAGCTCATGCAGCTTAATATTAAAAAAACAAACAACCCAATACAAAAATGGGCAGAAGTTCTAAAGAGACGTTTCTTCAAAGAAGACACAGAGATGGCCAAGACGCACATGAAAAGCTGCTCAAGAGCACTAATTATTAGAGAAATGCAAATCAAAACTACAATGAGGTATCACCTCACACCTGTTAGGATCGCCATCATCAGAAAATCTACAAACAACAAATTCTGGGGAGGGTGTGGACAAAAGGAGCCCTCTTCCACTATTGGTGGGAATGTAAATTGATACCGTCACTATGGAGAACAGTATGGAGTCTTCTTTAAAAACTAGAAATAGAATTACCATCCGATCCAGCAATCCCACTTCTGGGCATATACCCAGAGAAAACCATAAATCAAAAAGGCACATTCACCACAATGTTCATTGCAGCACTATTTAAAATAGCCAGGTAATGGAAGCAACCTAAATGCCCACAGACAGATGAATGGATAAAGATGGGGTACATATATAAAATGGAATATTACTCGGCCATAAAAAGGAAAGAAACTGGGTCATTTGTAGAGACATCGATGGATCTAGAGACTGTCATACAGAATGAAGTAAGTCAGAAAGAGGAAAACAAATATTGTATATTAATGCATATATGTGGAACCTAAAAGATGGTACAGATGAACTGGTTTGCAGGCAAGAAATAGAGACACAGAGGTAGAGAACAAACGTATGGACACCAAGTGTGGGAAGCCATGGGGTGGTGGTGGTGGGATGAGTTGGGAGATTGGGATTGACCTGTATACATGTATATGCATAAAATACATAACTGATAATAACCTACTGTATAAAAAAGTAAATAAAATTAAATTTCAAAATTTTGAAAAATAAAATTTAAAAATAAAACAGAAAAAAGTTCTTCCATTCACACACATTTAATTACAGGAATGAATTATTTCCATGCTTATATCTATAAATACATAAAAGAGGAATAAAATCTAACTTGAACCATAAACGAAAAAATACCTGAACCCACCAGTTATACAGAGGAAAACCCTATCAGGGCACTTGCTCCAGCGGTAAACAATTCTGAAATTGGTCAGAGGTGTGGAATCATCTCCCATCCAGCTAGCACCCACCCCCCACGCATTGAGCGTCCTCATTGCAAAGCTGGGAGACCGTGCCGAGGCATCTCTGAATAAAGGTGAGCTGAGCCCCAGGCCAGCTGCTGCTGAACTGTTCCCACCCTTCCCAGGTAAAACACCTGAATATGTACAAGGGCTTGAAAGCCTAGAGGAAGGGCCGTGGAGCCACACTAGCGACAGCACGCAGGCCAACTTGGTGCCTGCAGGCCAGCCAGGGTGGTCCTGGCCCCGGGTACTCTTCCGGAAGCATTCCATTGTCCTGCCTGTGATACCCCTCCTGTCCCGGCCCCCACTGCTTTTTTCCTTCCTCACCTCTGTCCGGAGAGAAATTCCAGCGGAAGGTATGGGTGACACATCCTCTTCTTTACAGGAGGCAGCCTGGCAACTCCTGCAGAAAGGCCAGCAGTGCACCACTCACACCGGGCCACCAACAAAGCTGTGGCCCCTCATTCCCTCCCACCAGCTCAGCCCCGAGACTGCTGACGGGGGGGAGAATAAGGAGTCAGGCACAGCTTCAGGGGCTATTGCTGCCTGGAGCGCTGTTTATATTGACCTCAACCAGGCACACCTGGGGAGGGCCGGCCGGCAGGGTAAGGCTGCCCAGGTCAGCTAATCCACAACCCTCAGGGAATCACATTGTTGAAAATGGACCTCGCTAAGGCAGAATAGAAGCCAAGGAAAATAAGGACACAATGCCATTTGCAGCACCGTAGATGAGTCTAGAGGTAATCACGTGACTTGTAGTAAGTCAGAAAGGGAAAGACACATATCATATCATATCACTTATAGGTGTTACCTAAAAATGGATACCAGGGCAGATATTTCCACGGAGAAGGGCAATCACAGATTCATTAAACACACTTATGGTTCACCAGTGGAAAGGTGTGAGGATTGGTTTCATTACGATATCAGGGTTAACAGACATATACAAACACAGGTGACATATATAATCACCAAAGACCTACGGAATACCAAGAGAAGACTACTCAACATTCTGTCATAACGTCCCTGGGAAAAGGATCCCAGGAAGAACAGACATCTGTATATGTGTAAAAGAACCACATCTTCGACACCTACAATAAGCCAAACATTGTAATCAAACTTGCTGTAATAAAAAATAAAAATTTAAATTAAAAATACGAACAAGAAGTAGGGAGACAAACTTGAGGGGCTTTCTCCTGGCACATTCCATTCTAAATTCCAATCTAGAACACGACTTCCATTGAGGCTCTGCTGCCCTAGTAACCAGTTTTGGTAAGGGAGAACTGCTGCCACCTTGTGGCCGTTTCACACAACAGCAGCTTTAATCCCAGCGCTAATGGTCAGTTGATATTCAAACTCATTGCAGGCCTGTAAATGACACCTGCCCTGAAAACAAATCCTGGGGTCACATATCGACCAAAAAATTCAAAGGACGTCCATATTTCAAAACGACCGTTTCCAAAGGCATATTTTATGCACATTAGTGTTCTGCTTCTTTGTCTTTCTTTCTTTTTTGGTTAAAAAGACGGGAATGGAAAAAGGCATCCCTCAGAATGGGCGAAAATCGCTGCAAACGAATCAATGGACAAAGGTTTAATCTCCAATATATATAAACAGCTCATGCAGCTTAATATTAAAAAAACAAACAACCCAATACAAAAATGGGCAGAAGTTCTAAAGAGACGTTTCTTCAAAGAAGACACAGAGATGGCCAAGACGCACATGAAAAGCTGCTCAAGAGCACTAATTATTAGAGAAATGCAAATCAAAACTACAATGAGGTATCACCTCACACCTGTTAGGATCGCTATCATCAGAAAATCTACAAACAACAAATTCTGGGGAGGGTGTGGACAAAAGGAGCCCTCTTCCACTATTGGTGGGAATGTAAATTGATACCGTCACTATGGAGAACAGTATGGAGTCTCCTTTAAAAACTAGAAATAGAATTACCATCCGATCCAGCAATCCCACTTGTGGGCATATACCCAGAGAAAACCATAAATCAAAAAGGCACATTCACCACAATGTTCATTGCAGCACTATTTAAAATAGCCAGGTAATGGAAGCAACCTAAATGCCCACAGACAGATGAATGGATAAAGATGGGGTACATATATAAAATGGAATATTACTCGGCCATAAAAAGGAAAGAAACTGGGTCATTTGTAGAGACATCGATGGATCTAGAGACTGTCATACAGAATGAAGTAAGTCAGAAAGAGGAAAACAAATATTGTATATTAATGCATATATGTGGAACCTAAAAGATGGTACAGATGAACTGGTTTGCAGGCAAGAAATAGAGACACAGAGGTAGAGAACAAACGTATGGACACCAAGTGTGGGAAGCCATGGGGTGGTGGTGGTGGGATGAGTTGGGAGATTGGGATTGACCTGTATACATGTATATGCATAAAATACATAACTGATAATAACCTACTGTATAAAAAAGTAAATAAAATTAA
This sequence comes from Mesoplodon bidens, assembly GCF_964165515.1. Lineage (NCBI taxonomy): Eukaryota > Metazoa > Chordata > Mammalia > Artiodactyla > Ziphiidae > Mesoplodon > Mesoplodon bidens. The sequence goes on from NW_027671911.1 coordinate 61,481, forward strand.
ATTTCAAAATTTTGAAAAATAAAATTTAAAAATAAAACAGAAAAGAGTTCTTCCTTTCACACACATTTAATTACAGGAATGAATTATTTCCATGCTTATATCTATAAATACATAAAAGAGGAATAAAATCTAACTTGAACCATAAACGAAAAAATACCTGAACCCACCAGTTATACAGAGGAAAACCCTATCAGGGCACTTGCTCCAGCGGTAAACAATTCTGAAATTGGTCAGAGGTGTGGCATCATCTCCCATCCAGCTAGCACCCACCCCCCACGCATTGAGCGTCCTCATTGCAAAGCTGGGAGACCGTGCCGAGGCATCTCTGAATAAAGGTGAGCTGAGCCCCAGGCCAGCTGCTGCTGAACTGTTCCCACCCTTCCCAGGTAAAACACCTGAATATGTACAAGGGCTTGAAAGCCTAGAGGAAGGGCCGTGGAGCCACACTAGCGACAGCACGCAGGCCAACTTGGTGCCTGCAGGCCAGCCAGGGTGGTCCTGGCCCCGGGTACTCTTCCGGAAGCATTCCATTGTCCTGCCTGTGATACCCCTCCTGTCCCGGCCCCCACTGCTTTTTTCCTTCCTCACCTCTGTCCGGAGAGAAATTCCAGCGGAAGGTATGGGTGACACATCCTCTTCTTTACAGGAGGCAGCCTGGCAACTCCTGCAGAAAGGCCAGCAGTGCACCACTCACACCGGGCCACCAACAAAGCTGTGGCCCCTCATTCCCTCCCACCAGCTCAGCCCCGAGACTGCTGACGGGGGGGAGAATAAGGAGTCAGGCACAGCTTCAGGGGCTATTGCTGCCTGGAGCGCTGTTTATATTGACCTCAACCAGGCACACCTGGGGAGGGCCGGCCGGCAGGGTAAGGCTGCCCAGGTCAGCTAATCCACAACCCTCAGGGAATCACATTGTTGAAAATGGACCTCGCTAAGGCAGAATAGAAGCCAAGGAAAATAAGGACACAATGCCATTTGCAGCACCGTAGATGAGTCTAGAGGTAATCACGTGACTTGTAGTAAGTCAGAAAGTGAAAGACACATATCATATCATATCACTTATAGGTGTTACCTAAAAATGGATACCAGGGCAGATATTTCCACGGAGAAGAGGAATCACAGATTCATTAAACACACTTATGGTTCACCAGTGGAAAGGTGGGAGGATTGGTTTCATTACGATATCGGGGTTAACAGACATATACAAACACAGGTGACATATATAATCACCAAAGACCTACGGAATACCAAGAGAAGACTACTCAACATTCTGTCATAACGTCCCTGGGAAAAGGATCCCAGGAAGAACAGACATCTGTATATGTGTAAAAGAACCACATCTTCGACACCTACAATAAGCCAAACATTGTAATCAAACTTGCTGTAATAAAAAATTAAAATTTAAATTAAAAATACGAACAAGAAGTAGGGAGACAAACTTGAGGGGCTTTCTCCTGGCACATTAGATTCTAAATTCCAATCTAGAACACGACTTCCATTGAGGCTCTGCTGCCCTAGTAACCAGATTTGGTAAGGGAGAACTGCTGCCACCTTGTGGCCGTTTCACACAACAGCAGCTTTAATCCCAGCGCTAATGGTCAGTTGATATTCAAACTCATTGCAGGCCTGTAAATGACACCTGCCCTGAAAACAAATCCTGGGGTCACATATCGACCAAAAAATTCAAAGGACGTCCATATTTCAAAACGACCGTTTCAAAAGGCATATTTTATGCACACTAGTGTTCTGCTTCTTTGTCTTTCTTTCTTTTTTGGTTAAAAAGACGGGAATGGAAAAAGGCATCCCTCAGACTGGGCGAAAATCGCTGCAAACGAATCAATGGACAAAGGTTTAATCTCCAATATATATAAACAGCTCATGCAGCTTAATATTAAAAAAACAAACAACCCAATACAAAAATGGGCAGAAGTTCTAAAGAGACGTTTCTTCAAAGAAGACACAGAGATGGCCAAGACGCACATGAAAAGCTGCTCAAGAGCACTAATTATTAGAGAAATGCAAATCAAAACTACAATGAGGTATCACCTCACACCTGTTAGGATCGCCATCATCAGAAAATCTACAAACAACAAATTCTGGGGAGGGTGTGGACAAAAGGAGCCCTCTTCCACTATTGGTGGGAATGTAAATTGATACCGTCACTATGGAGAACAGTATGGAGTCTCCTTTAAAAACTAGAAATAGAATTACCATCCGATCCAGCAATCCCACTTCTGGGCATATACCCAGAGAAAACCATAAATCAAAAAGGCACATTCACCACAATGTTCATTGCAGCACTATTTAAAATAGCCAGGTAATGGAAGCAACCTAAATGCCCACAGACAGATGAATGGATAAAGATGGGGTACATATATAAAATGGAATATTACTCGGCCATAAAAAGGAAAGAAACTGGGTCATTTGTAGAGACATCGATGGATCTAGAGACTGTCATACAGAATGAAGTAAGTCAGAAAGAGGAAAACAAATATTGTATATTAATGCATATATGTGGAACCTAAAAGATGGTACAGATGAACTGGTTTGCAGGCAAGAAATAGAGACACAGAGGTAGAGAACAAACGTATGGACACCAAGTGTGGGAAGCCATGGGGTGGTGGTGGTGGGATGAGTTGGGAGATTGGGATTGAGCTGTATACATGTATATGCATAAAATACATAACTGATAATAACCTGCTGTATAAAAAAGTAAATAAAATTAAATTTCAAAATTTTGAAAAATAAAATTTAAAAATAAAACAGAAAAAAGTTCTTCCCTTCACACACATGTATTTACAGGAATGAATTATTTCCATGCTTATATCTATAAATACATAAAAGAGGAATAAAATCTAACTTGAACCATAAACGAAAAAATACCTGAACCCACCAGTTATACAGAGGAAAACCCTATCAGGGCACTTGCTCCAGCGGTAAACAATTCTGAAATTGGTCAGAGGTGTGGAATCATCTCCCATCCAGCTAGCACCCACCCCCCACGCAAGGAGCGTCCTCATTGCAAAGCTGCGAGACCATGCCGAGGCATGTCTGAATAAAGGTGAGCTGAGCCCCAGGCCAGCTGCTGCTGAACTGTTCCCACCCTTCCCAGGTAAAACACCTGAATATGTACAAGGGCTTGAAAGCCTAGAGGAAGGGCCGTGGAGCCACACTAGCGACAGCACGCAGGCCAACTTGGTGCCTGCAGGCCAGCCAGGGTGGTCCTGGCCCCGGGTACTCTTCCGGAAGCATTCCATTGTCCTGCCAGTGATACCCCTCCTGTCCCGGCCCCCACTGCTTTTTTCCTTCCTCACCTCTGTCCGGAGAGAAATTCCAGCGGAAGGTATGGGTGACACATCCTCTTCTTTACAGGTGGCAGCCTGGCAACTCCTGCAGAAAGGCCAGCAGTGCCCCACTCACACCGGGCCACCAACAAAGCTGTGGCCCCTCATTCCCTCCCACCAGCTCAGCCCCGAGACTGCTGACGGGGCAGAGAATATGGAGTCAGGCACAGCTTCAGGGGCTATTGCTGCCTGGAGCGCTGTTTATATTGACCTCAACCAGGCACACCTGGGGAGGGCCGGCCGGCAGGATAAGGCTGCCCAGGTCAGCTAATCCACAACCCTCAGGGAATCACATTGTTGAAAATGGACCTCGCTAAGGCAGAATAGAAGCCAAGGAAAATAAGGACACAATGCCATTTGCAGCACCGTAGATGAGTCTAGAGGTAATCACGTGACTTGTAGTAAGTCAGAAAGTGAAAGACACATATCATATCATATCACTTATAGGTGTTACCTAAAAATGGATACCAGGGCACATATTTCCACGGAGAAGGGCAATCACAGATTCATTAAACACACTTATGGTTCACCAGTGGAAAGGTGGGAGGATTGGTTTCATTACGATATCGGGGTTAACAGACATATACAAACACAGGTGACATATATAATCACCAAAGACCTACGGAATACCAAGAGAAGACTACTCAACATTCTGTCATAACGTCCCTGGGAAAAGGATCCCAGGAAGAACAGACATCTGTATATGTGTAAAAGAACCACATCTTCGACACCTACAATAAGCCAAACATTATAATCAAACTTGCTGTAATAAAAAATTAAAATTTAAATTAAAAATACGAACAAGAAGTAGGGAGACAAACTTGAGGGGCTTTCTCCTGGCACATTCCATTCTAAATTCCAATCTAGAACACGACTTCCATTGAGGCTCTGCTGCCCTAGTAACCAGATTTGGTAAGGGAGAACTGCTGCCACCTTGTGGCCGGTTCACACAACAGCAGCTTTAATCCCAGCCCTAATGGTCAGTTGATTTTCAAAATCATTGCAGGCCTGTAAATGACACCTGCCCTGAAAACAAATCCTGGGGTCACATATCGACCAAAAAATTCAAAGGACGTCCATATTTCAAAACGACCGTTTCAAAAGGCATATTTTATGCACATTAGTGTTCTGCTTCTTTGTCTTTCTTTCTTTTTTGGTTAAAAAGACGGGAATGGAAAAAGGCATCCCTCAGAATGGGCGAAAATCGCTGCAAACGAATCAATGGACAAAGGTTTAATCTCCAATATATATAAACAGCTCATGCAGCTTAATATTAAAAAAACAAACAACCCAATACAAAAATGGGCAGAAGTTCTAAAGAGACGTTTCTTCAAAGAAGACACAGAGATGGCCAAGACGCACATGAAAAGCTGCTCAAGAGCACTAATTATTAGAGAAATGCAAATCAAAACTACAATGAGGTATCACCTCACACCCGTTAGGATCGCCATCATCAGAAAATCTACAAACAACAAATTCTGGGGAGGGTGTGGACAAAAGGAGCCCTCTTCCACTATTGGTGGGAATGTAAATTGATACCGTCACTATGGAGAACAGTATGGAGTCTCCTTTAAAAAACTAGAAATAGAATTACCATCCGATCCAGCAATCCCACTTCTGGGCATATACCCAGAGAAAACCATAAATCAAAAAGGCACATTCACCACAATGTTCATTGCAGCACTATTTAAAATAGCCAGGTAATGGAAGCAACCTAAATGCCCACAGACAGATGAATGGATAAAGATGGGGTACATATATAAAATGGAATATTACTCGGCCATAAAAAGGAAAGAAACTGGGTCATTTGTAGACACATCGATGGATCTAGAGACTGTCATACAGAATGAAGTAAGTCAGAAAGAGGAAAACAAATATTGTATATTAATGCATATATGTGGAACCTAAAAGATGGTACAGATGAACTGGTTTGCAGGCAAGAAATAGAGACACAGAGGTAGAGAACAAACGTATGGACACCAAGTGTGGGAAGCCATGGGGTGGTGGTGGTGGGATGAGTTGGGAGATTGGGATTGAGCTGTATACATGTATATGCATAAAATACATAACTGATAATAACCTGCTGTATAAAAAAGTAAATAAAATTAAATTTCAAAATTTTGAAAAATAAAATTTAAAAATAAAACAGAAAAAAGTTCTTCCCTTCACACACATGTATTTACAGGAATGAATTATTTCCATGCTTATATCTATAAATACATAAAAGAGGAATAAAATCTAACTTGAACCATAAACGAAAAAATACCTGAACCCACCAGTTATACAGAGGAAAACCCTATCAGGGCACTTGCTCCAGCGGTAAACAATTCTGAAATTGGTCAGAGGTGTGGAATCATCTCCCATCCAGCTAGCACCCACCCCCCACGCAAGGAGCGTCCTCATTGCAAAGCTGCGAGACCGTGCCGAGGCATCTCTGAATAAAGGTGAGCTGAGCCCCAGGCCAGCTGCTGCTGAACTGTTCCCACCCTTCCCAGGTAAAACACCTGAATATGTACAAGGGCTTGAAAGCCTAGAGGAAGGGCCGTGGAGCCACACTAGCGACAGCACGCAGGCCAACTTGGTGCCTGCAGGCCAGCCAGGGTGGTCCTGGCCCCGGGTACTCTTCCGGAAGCATTCCATTGTCCTGCCTGTGATACCCCTCCTGTCCCGGCCCCCACTGCTTTTTTCCTTCCTCACCTCTGTCCGGAGAGAAATTCCAGCGGAAGGTATGGGTGACACATCCTCTTCTTTACAGGTGGCAGCCTGGCAACTCCTGCAGAAAGGCCAGCAGTGCCCCACTCACACCGGGCCACCAACAAAGCTGTGGCCCCTCATTCCCTCCCACCAGCTCAGCCCCGAGACTGCTGACGGGGCAGAGAATATGGAGTCAGGCACAGCTTCATGGGCTATTGCTGCCTGGAGCGCTGTTTATATTGACCTCAACCAGGCACACCTGGGGAGGGCCGGCCGGCAGGATAAGGCTGCCCAGGTCAGCTAATCCACAACCCTCAGGGAATCACATTGTTGAAAATGGACCTCGCTAAGGCAGAATAGAAGCCAAGGAAAATAAGGACACAATGCCATTTGCAGCACCGTAGATGAGTCTAGAGGTAATCACGTGACTTGTAGTAAGTCAGAAAGTGAAAGACACATATCATATCATATCACTTATAGGTGTTACCTAAAAATGGATACCAGGGCAGATATTTCCACGGAGAAGGGCAATCACAGATTCATTAAACACACTTATGGTTCACCAGTGGAAAGGTGGGAGGATTGGTTTCATTACGATATCGGGGTTAACAGACATATACAAACACAGGTGACATATATAATCACCAAAGACCTACGGAATACCAAGAGAAGACTACTCAACATTCTGTCATAACGTCCCTGGGAAAAGGATCCCAGGAAGAACAGACATCTGTATATGTGTAAAAGAACCACATCTTCGACACCTACAATAAGCCAAACATTGTAATCAAACTTGCTGTAATAAAAAATTAAAATTTAAATTAAAAATACGAACAAGAAGTAGGGAGACAAACTTGAGGGGCTTTCTCCTGGCACATTCCATTCTAAATTCCAATCTAGAACACGACTTCCATTGAGGCTCTGCTGCCCTAGTAACCAGATTTGGTAAGGGAGAACTGCTGCCACCTTGTGGCCGTTTCACACAACAGCAGCTTTAATCCCAGCCCTAATGGTCAGTTGATATTCAAACTCATTGCAGGCCTGTAAATGACACCTGCCCTGAAAACAAATCCTGGGGTCACATATCGACCAAAAAATTCAAAGGACGTCCATATTTCAAAACGACCGTTTCAAAAGGCATATTTTATGCACATTAGTGTTCTGCTTCTTTGTCTTTCTTTCTTTTTTGGTTAAAAAGACGGGAATGGAAAAAGGCATCCCTCAGACTGGGCGAAAATCGCTGCAAACGAATCAATGGACAAAGGTTTAATCTCCAATATATATAAACAGCTCATGCAGCTTAATATTAAAAAAACAAACAACCCAATACAAAAATGGGCAGAAGTTCTAAAGAGACGTTTCTTCAAAGAAGACACAGAGATGGCCAAGACGCACATGAAAAGCTGCTCAAGAGCACTAATTATTAGAGAAATGCAAATCAAAACTACAATGAGGTATCACCTCACACCTGTTAGGATCGCCATCATCAGAAAATCTACAAACAACAAATTCTGGGGAGGGTGTGGACAAAAGGAGCCCTCTTCCACTATTGGTGGGAATGTAAATTGATACCGTCACTATGGAGAACAGTATGGAGTCTCCTTTAAAAACTAGAAATAGAATTACCATCCGATCCAGCAATCCCACTTCTGGGCATATACCCAGAGAAAACCATAAATCAAAAAGGCACATTCACCACAATGTTCATTGCAGCACTATTTAAAATAGCCAGGTAATGGAAGCAACCTAAATGCCCACAGACAGATGAATGGATAAAGATGGGGTACATATATAAAATGGAATATTACTCGGCCATAAAAAGGAAAGAAACTGGGTCATTTGTAGAGACATCGATGGATCTAGAGACTGTCATACAGAATGAAGTAAGTCAGAAAGAGGAAAACAAATATTGTATATTAATGCATATATGTGGAACCTAAAAGATGGTACAGATGAACTGGTTTGCAGGCAAGAAATAGAGACACAGAGGTAGAGAACAAACGTATGGACACCAAGTGTGGGAAGCCATGGGGTGGTGGTGGTGGGATGAGTTGGGAGATTGGGATTGACCTGTATACATGTATATGCATAAAATACATAACTGATAATAACCTGCTGTATAAAAAAGTAAATAAAATTAAATTTCAAAATTTTGAAAAATAAAATTTAAAAATAAAACAGAAAAAAGTTCTTCCCTTCACACACATGTATTTACAGGAATGAATTATTTCCATGCTTATATCTATAAATACATAAAAGAGGAATAAAATCTAACTTGAACCATAAACGAAAAAATACCTGAACCCACCAGTTATACAGAGGAAAACCCTATCAGGGCACTTGCTCCAGCGGTAAACAATTCTGAAATTGGTCAGAGGTGTGGAATCATCTCCCATCCAGCTAGCACCCACCCCCCACGCAAGGAGCGTCCTCATTGCAAAGCTGCGAGACCGTGCCGAGGCATCTCTGAATAAAGGTGAGCTGAGCCCCAGGCCAGCTGCTGCTGAACTGTTCCCACCCTTCCCAGGTAAAACACCTGAATATGTACAAGGGCTTGAAAGCCTAGAGGAAGGGCCGTGGAGCCACACTAGCGACAGCACGCAGGCCAACTTGGTGCCTGCAGGCCAGCCAGGGTGGTCCTGGCCCCGGGTACTCTTCCGGAAGCATTCCATTGTCCTGCCTGTGATACCCCTCCTGTCCCGGCCCCCACTGCTTTTTTCCTTCCTCACCTCTGTCCGGAGAGAAATTCCAGCGGAAGGTATGGGTGACACATCCTCTTCTTTACAGGTGGCAGCCTGGCAACTCCTGCAGAAAGGCCAGCAGTGCCCCACTCACACCGGGCCACCAACAAAGCTGTGGCCCCTCATTCCCTCCCACCAGCTCAGCCCCGAGACTGCTGACGGGGCAGAGAATATGGAGTCAGGCACAGCTTCAGGGGCTATTGCTGCCTGGAGCGCTGTTTATATTGACCTCAACCAGGCACACCTGGGGAGGGCCGGCTGGCAGGATAAGGCTGCCCAGGTCAGCTAATCCACAACCCTCAGGGAATCACATTGTTGAAAATGGACCTCGCTAAGGCAGAATAGAAGCCAAGGAAAATAAGGACACAATGCCATTTGCAGCACCGTAGATGAGTCTAGAGGTAATCACGTGACTTGTAGTAAGTCAGAAAGTGAAAGACACATATCATATCATATCACTTATAGGTGTTACCTAAAAATGGATACCAGGGCAGATATTTCCACGGAGAAGGGCAATCACAGATTCATTAAACACACTTATGGTTCACCAGTGGAAAGGTGTGAGGATTGGTTTCATTACGATATCGGGGTTAACAGACATATACAAACACAGGTGACATATATAATCACCAAAGACCTACGGAATACCAAGAGAAGACTACTCAACATTCTGTCATAACGTCCCTGGGAAAAGGATCCCAGGAAGAACAGACATCTGTATATGTGTAAAAGAACCACATCTTCGACACCTACAATAAGCCAAACATTATAATAAAACTTGCTGTAATAAAAAATTAAAATTTAAATTAAAAATACGAACAAGAAGTAGGGAGACAAACTTGAGGGGCTTTCTCCTGGCACATTCCATTCTAAATTCCAATCTAGAACACGACTTCCATTGAGGCTCTGCTGCCCTAGTAACCAGATTTGGTAAGGGAGAACTGCTGCCACCTTGTGGCCGGTTCACACAACAGCAGCTTTAATCCCAGCGCTAATGGTCAGTTGATATTCAAACTCATTGCAGGCCTGTAAATGACACCTGCCCTGAAAACAAATCCTGGGGTCACATATCGACCAAAAAATTCAAAGGACGTCCATATTTCAAAACGACCGTTTCAAAAGGCATATTTTATGCACATTAGAGTTCTGCTTCTTTGTCTTTCTTTCTTTTTTGGTTAAAAAGACGGGAATGGAAAAAGGCATCCCTCAGACTGGGCGAAAATCGCTGCAAACGAATCAATGGACAAAGGTTTAATCTCCAATATATATAAACAGCTCATGCAGCTTAATATTAAAAAAACAAACAACCCAATACAAAAATGGGCAGAAGTTCTAAAGAGACGTTTCTTCAAAGAAGACACAGAGATGGCCAAGACGCACATGAAAAGCTGCTCAAGAGCACTAATTATTAGAGAAATGCAAATCAAAACTACAATGAGGTATCACCTCACACCTGTTAGGATCGCCATCATCAGAAAATCTACAAACAACAAATTCTGGGGAGGGTGTGGACAAAAGGAGCCCTCTTCCACTATTGGTGGGAATGTAAATTGATACCGTCACTATGGAGAACAGTATGGAGTCTCCTTTAAAAACTAGAAATAGAATTACCATCCGATCCAGCAATCCCACTTCTGGGCATATACCCAGAGAAAACCATAAATCAAAAAGGCACATTCACCACAATGTTCATTGCAGCACTATTTAAAATAGCCAGGTAATGGAAGCAACCTAAATGCCCACAGACAGATGAATGGATAAAGATGGGGTACATATATAAAATGGAATATTACTCGGCCATAAAAAGGAAAGAAACTGGGTCATTTGTAGAGACATCGATGGATCTAGAGACTGTCATACAGAATGAAGTAAGTCAGAAAGAGGAAAACAAATATTGTATATTAATGCATATATGTGGAACCTAAAAGATGGTACAGATGAACTGGTTTGCAGGCAAGAAATAGAGACACAGAGGTAGAGAACAAACGTATGGACACCAAGTGTGGGAAGCCATGGGGTGGTGGTGGTGGGATGAGTTGGGAGATTGGGATTGAGCTGTATACATGTATATGCATAAAATACATAACTGATAATAACCTGCTGTATAAAAAAGTAAATAAAATTAAATTTCAAAATTTTGAAAAATAAAATTTAAAAATAAAACAGAAAAAAGTTCTTCCCTTCACACACATGTATTTACAGGAATGAATTATTTCCATGCTTATATCTATAAATACATAAAAGAGGAATAAAATCTAACTTGAACCATAAACGAAAAAATACCTGAACCCACCAGTTATACAGAGGAAAACCCTATCAGGGCACTTGCTCCAGCGGTAAACAATTCTGAAATTGGTCAGAGGTGTGGAATCATCTCCCATCCAGCTAGCACCCACCCCCCACGCAAGGAGCGTCCTCATTGCAAAGCTGCGAGACCGTGCCGAGGCATCTCTGAATAAAGGTGAGCTGAGCCCCAGGCCAGCTGCTGCTGAACTGTTCCCACCCTTCCCAGGTAAAACACCTGAATATGTACAAGGGCTTGAAAGCCTAGAGGAAGGGCCGTGGAGCCACACTAGCGACAGCACGCAGGCCAACTTGGTGCCTGCAGGCCAGCCAGGGTGGTCCTGGCCCCGGGTACTCTTCCGGAAGCATTCCATTGTCCTGCCAGTGATACCCCTCCTGTCCCGGCCCCCACTGCTTTTTTCCTTCCTCACCTCTGTCCGGAGAGAAATTCCAGCGGAAGGTATGGGTGACACATCCTCTTCTTTACAGGTGGCAGCCTGGCAACTCCTGCAGAAAGGCCAGCAGTGCCCCACTCACACCGGGCCACCAACAAAGCTGTGGCCCCTCATTCCCTCCCACCAGCTCAGCCCCGAGACTGCTGACGGGGCAGAGAATATGGAGTCAGGCACAGCTTCAGGGGCTATTGCTGCCTGGAGCGCTGTTTATATTGACCTCAACCAGGCACACCTGGGGAGGGCCGGCCGGCAGGATAAGGCTGCCCAGGTCAGCTAATCCACAACCCTCAGGGAATCACATTGTTGAAAATGGACCTCGCTAAGGCAGAATAGAAGCCAAGGAAAATAAGGACACAATGCCATTTGCAGCACCGTAGATGAGTCTAGAGGTAATCACGTGACTTGTAGTAAGTCAGAAAGTGAAAGACACATATCATATCATATCACTTATAGGTGTTACCTAAAAATGGATACCAGGGCAGATATTTCCACGGAGAAGGGCAATCACAGATTCATTAAACACACTTATGGTTCACCAGTGGAAATGTGTGAGGATTGGTTTCATTACGATATCGGGGTTAACAGACATATACAAACACAGGTGACATATATAATCACCAAAGACCTACGGAATACCAAGAGAAGACTACTCAACATTCTGTCATAACGTCCCTGGGAAAAGGATCCCAGGAAGAACAGACATCTGTATATGTGTAAAAGAACCACATCTTCGACACCTACAATAAGCCAAACATTATAATCAAACTTGCTGTAATAAAAAATTAAAATTTAAATTAAAAATACGAACAAGAAGTAGGGAGACAAACTTGAGGGGCTTTCTCCTGGCACATTCCATTCTAAATTCCAATCTAGAACACGACTTCCATTGAGGCTCTGCTGCCCTAGTAACCAGATTTGGTAAGGGAGAACTGCTGCCACCTTGTGGCCGGTTCACACAACAGCAGCTTTAATCCCAGCCCTAATGGTCAGTTGATTTTCAAAATCATTGCAGGCCTGTAAATGACACCTGCCCTGAAAACAAATCCTGGGGTCACATATCGACCAAAAAATTCAAAGGACGTCCATATTTCAAAACGACCGTTTCAAAAGGCATATTTTATGCACATTAGTGTTCTGCTTCTTTGTCTTTCTTTCTTTTTTGGTTAAAAAGACGGGAATGGAAAAAGGCATCCCTCAGACTGGGCGAAAATCGCTGCAAACGAATCAATGGACAAAGGTTTAATCTCCAATATATATAAACAGCTCATGCAGCTTAATATTAAAAAAACAAACAACCCAATACAAAAATGGGCAGAAGTTCTAAAGAGACGTTTCTTCAAAGAAGACACAGAGATGGCCAAGACGCACATGAAAAGCTGCTCAAGAGCACTAATTATTAGAGAAATGCAAATCAAAACTACAATGAGGTATCACCTCACACCCGTTAGGATCGCCATCATCAGAAAATCTACAAACAACAAATTCTGGGGAGGGTGTGGACAAAAGGAGCCCTCTTCCACTATTGGTGGGAATGTAAATTGATACCGTCACTATGGAGAACAGTATGGAGTCTCCTTTAAAAAACTAGAAATAGAATTACCATCCGATCCAGCAATCCCACTTCTGGGCATATACCCAGAGAAAACCATAAATCAAAAAGGCACATTCACCACAATGTTCATTGCAGCACTATTTAAAATAGCCAGGTAATGGAAGCAACCTAAATGCCCACAGACAGATGAATGGATAAAGATGGGGTACATATATAAAATGGAATATTACTCGGCCATAAAAAGGAAAGAAACTGGGTCATTTGTAGACACATCGATGGATCTAGAGACTGTCATACAGAATGAAGTAAGTCAGAAAGAGGAAAACAAATATTGTATATTAATGCATATATGTGGAACCTAAAAGATGGTACAGATGAACTGGTTTGCAGGCAAGAAATAGAGACACAGAGGTAGAGAACAAACGTATGGACACCAAGTGTGGGAAGCCATGGGGTGGTGGTGGTGGGATGAGTTGGGAGATTGGGATTGACCTGTATACATGTATATGCATAAAATACATAACTGATAATAACCTGCTGTATAAAAAAGTAAATAAAATTAAATTTCAAAATTTTGAAAAATAAAATTTAAAAATAAAACAGAAAAAAGTTCTTCCCTTCACACACATGTATTTACAGGAATGAATTATTTCCATGCTTATATCTATAAATACATAAAAGAGGAATAAAATCTAACTTGAACCATAAACGAAAAAATACCTGAACCCACCAGTTATACAGAGGAAAACCCTATCAGGGCACTTGCTCCAGCGGTAAACAATTCTGAAATTGGTCAGAGGTGTGGAATCATCTCCCATCCAGCTAGCACCCACCCCCCACGCAAGGAGCGTCCTCATTGCAAAGCTGCGAGACCGTGCCGAGGCATCTCTGAATAAAGGTGAGCTGAGCCCCAGGCCAGCTGCTGCTGAACTGTTCCCACCCTTCCCAGGTAAAACACCTGAATATGTACAAGGGCTTGAAAGCCTAGAGGAAGGGCCGTGGAGCCACACTAGCGACAGCACGCAGGCCAACTTGGTGCCTGCAGGCCAGCCAGGGTGGTCCTGGCCCCGGGTACTCTTCCGGAAGCATTCCATTGTCCTGCCTGTGATACCCCTCCTGTCCCGGCCCCCACTGCTTTTTTCCTTCCTCACCTCTGTCCGGAGAGAAATTCCAGCGGAAGGTATGGGTGACACATCCTCTTCTTTACAGGTGGCAGCCTGGCAACTCCTGCAGAAAGGCCAGCAGTGCCCCACTCACACCGGGCCACCAACAAAGCTGTGGCCCCTCATTCCCTCCCACCAGCTCAGCCCCGAGACTGCTGACGGGGCAGAGAATATGGAGTCAGGCACAGCTTCAGGGGCTATTGCTGCCTGGAGCGCTGTTTATATTGACCTCAACCAGGCACACCTGGGGAGGGCCGGCCGGCAGGGTAAGGCTGCCCAGGTCAGCTAATCCACAACCCTCAGGGAATCACATTGTTGAAAATGGACCTCGCTAAGGCAGAATAGAAGCCAAGGAAAATAAGGACACAATGCCATTTGCAGCACCGTAGATGAGTCTAGAGGTAATCACGTGACTTGTAGTAAGTCAGAAAGTGAAAGACACATATCATATCATATCACTTATAGGTGTTACCTAAAAATGGATACCAGGGCAGATATTTCCACGGAGAAGGGCAATCACAGATTCATTAAACACACTTATGGTTCACCAGTGGAAAGGTGGGAGGATTGGTTTCATTACGATATCGGGGTTAACAGACATATACAAACACAGGTGACATATATAATCACCAAAGACCTACGGAATACCAAGAGAAGACTACTCAACATTCTGTCATAACGTCCCTGGGAAAAGGATCCCAGGAAGAACAGACATCTGTATATGTGTAAAAGAACCACATCTTCGACACCTACAATAAGCCAAACATTGTAATCAAACTTGCTGTAATAAAAAATTAAAATTTAAATTAAAAATACGAACAAGAAGTAGGGAGACAAACTTGAGGGGCTTTCTCCTGGCACATTCCATTCTAAATTCCAATCTAGAACACGACTTCCATTGAGGCTCTGCTGCCCTAGTAAGCAGATTTGGTAAGGGAGAACTGCTGCCACCTTGTGGCCGTTTCACACAACAGCAGCTTTAATCCCAGCCCTAATGGTCAGTTGATATTCAAACTCATTGCAGGCCTGTAAATGACACCTGCCCTGAAAACAAATCCTGGGGTCACATATCGACCAAAAAATTCAAAGGACGTCCATATTTCAAAACGACCGTTTCAAAAGGCATATTTTATGCACATTAGTGTTCTGCTTCTTTGTCTTTCTTTCTTTTTTGGTTAAAAAGACGGGAATGGAAAAAGGCATCCCTCAGACTGGGCGAAAATCGCTGCAAACGAATCAATGGACAAAGGTTTAATCTCCAATATATATAAACAGCTCATGCAGCTTAATATTAAAAAAACAAACAACCCAATACAAAAATGGGCAGAAGTTCTAAAGAGACGTTTCTTCAAAGAAGACACAGAGATGGCCAAGACGCACATGAAAAGCTGCTCAAGAGCACTAATTATTAGAGAAATGCAAATCAAAACTACAATGAGGTATCACCTCACACCTGTTAGGATCGCCATCATCAGAAAATCTACAAACAACAAATTCTGGGGAGGGTGTGGACAAAAGGAGCCCTCTTCCACTATTGGTGGGAATGTAAATTGATACCGTCACTATGGAGAACAGTATGGAGTCTCCTTTAAAAACTAGAAATAGAATTACCATCCGATCCAGCAATCCCACTTCTGGGCATATACCCAGAGAAAACCATAAATCAAAAAGGCACATTCACCACAATGTTCATTGCAGCACTATTTAAAATAGCCAGGTAATGGAAGCAACCTAAATGCCCACAGACAGATGAATGGATAAAGATGGGGTACATATATAAAATGGAATATTACTCGGCCATAAAAAGGAAAGAAACTGGGTCATTTGTAGAGACATCGATGGATCTAGAGACTGTCATACAGAATGAAGTAAGTCAGAAAGAGGAAAACAAATATTGTATATTAATGCATATATGTGGAACCTAAAAGATGGTACAGATGAACTGGTTTGCAGGCAAGAAATAGAGACACAGAGGTAGAGAACAAACGTATGGACACCAAGTGTGGGAAGCCATGGGGTGGTGGTGGTGGGATGAGTTGGGAGATTGGGATTGACCTGTATACATGTATATGCATAAAATACATAACTGATAATAACCTGCTGTATAAAAAAGTAAATAAAATTAAATTTCAAAATTTTGAAAAATAAAATTTAAAAATAAAACAGAAAAAAGTTCTTCCCTTCACACACATGTATTTACAGGAATGAATTATTTCCATGCTTATATCTATAAATACATAAAAGAGGAATAAAATCTAACTTGAACCATAAACGAAAAAATACCTGAACCCACCAGTTATACAGAGGAAAACCCTATCAGGGCACTTGCTCCAGCGGTAAACAATTCTGAAATTGGTCAGAGGTGTGGAATCATCTCCCATCCAGCTAGCACCCACCCCCCACGCAAGGAGCGACCTCATTGCAAAGCTGCGAGACCGTGCCGAGGCATCTCTGAATAAAGGTGAGCTGAGCCCCAGGCCAGCTGCTGCTGAACTGTTCCCACCCTTCCCAGGTAAAACACCTGAATATGTACAAGGGCTTGAAAGCCTAGAGGAAGGGCCGTGGAGCCACACTAGCGACAGCACGCAGGCCAACTTGGTGCCTGCAGGCCAGCCAGGGTGGTCCTGGCCCCGGGTACTCTTCCGGAAGCATTCCATTGTCCTGCCTGTGATACCCCTCCTGTCCCGGCCCCCACTGCTTTTTTCCTTCCTCACCTCTGTCCGGAGAGCAATTCCAGCGGAAGGTATGGGTGACACATCCTCTTCTTTAAAGGTGGCAGCCTGGCAACTCCTGCAGAAAGGCCAGCAGTGCCCCACTCACACCGGGCCACCAACAAAGCTGTGGCCCCTCATTCCCTCCCACCAGCTCAGCCCCGAGACTGCTGACGGGGCAGAGAATATGGAGTCAGGCACAGCTTCAGGGGCTATTGCTGCCTGGAGCGCTGTTTATATTGACCTCAACCAGGCACACCTGGGGAGGGCCGGCCGGCAGGATAAGGCTGCCCAGGTCAGCTAATCCACAACCCTCAGGGAATCACATTGTTGAAAATGGACCTCGCTAAGGCAGAATAGAAGCCAAGGAAAATAAGGACACAATGCCATTTGCAGCACCGTAGATGAGTCTAGAGGTAATCACGTGACTTGTAGTAAGTCAGAAAGTGAAAGACACATATCATATCATATCACTTATAGGTGTTACCTAAAAATGGATACCAGGGCAGATATTTCCACGGAGAAGGGCAATCACAGATTCATTAAACACACTTATGGTTCACCAGTGGAAAGGTGTGAGGATTGGTTTCATTACGATATCGGGGTTAACAGACATATACAAACACAGGTGACATATATAATCACCAAAGACCTACGGAATACCAAGAGAAGACTACTCAACATTCTGTCATAACGTCCCTGGGAAAAGGATCCCAGGAAGAACAGACATCTGTATATGTGTAAAAGAACCACATCTTCGACACCTACAATAAGCCAAACATTGTAATCAAACTTGCTGTAATAAAAAATTAAAATTTAAATTAAAAATACGAACAAGAAGTAGGGAGACAAACTTGAGGGGCTTTCTCCTGGCACATTCCATTCTAAATTCCAATCTAGAACACGACTTCCATTGAGGCTCTGCTGCCCTAGTAACCAGATTTGGTAAGGGAGAACTGCTGCCACCTTGTGGCCGGTTCACACAACAGCAGCTTTAATCCCAGCGCTAATGGTCAGTTGATATTCAAACTCATTGCAGGCCTGTAAATGACACCTGCCCTGAAAACAAATCCTGGGGTCACATATCGACCAAAAAATTCAAAGGACGTCCATATTTCAAAACGACCGTTTCAAAAGGCATATTTTATGCACATTAGTGTTCTGCTTCTTTGTCTTTCTTTCTTTTTTGGTTAAAAAGACGGGAATGGAAAAAGGCATCCCTCAGACTGGGCGAAAATCGCTGCAAACGAATCAATGGACAAAGGTTTAATCTCCAATATATATAAACAGCTCATGCAGCTTAATATTAAAAAAACAAACAACCCAATACAAAAATGGGCAGAAGTTCTAAAGAGACGTTTCTTCAAAGAAGACACAGAGATGGCCAAGACGCACATGAAAAGCTGCTCAAGAGCACTAATTATTAGAGAAATGCAAATCAAAACTACAATGAGGTATCACCTCACACCTGTTAGGATCGCCATCATCAGAAAATCTACAAACAACAAATTCTGGGGAGGGTGTGGACAAAAGGAGCCCTCTTCCACTATTGGTGGGAATGTAAATTGATACCGTCACTATGGAGAACAGTATGGAGTCTCCTTTAAAAACTAGAAATAGAATTACCATCCGATCCAGCAATCCCACTTGTGGGCATATACCCAGAGAAAACCATAAATCAAAAAGGCACATTCACCACAATGTTCATTGCAGCACTATTTAAAATAGCCAGGTAATGGAAGCAACCTAAATGCCCACAGACAGATGAATGGATAAAGATGGGGTACATATATAAAATGGAATATTACTCGGCCATAAAAAGGAAAGAAACTGGGTCATTTGTAGAGACATCGATGGATCTAGAGACTGTCATACAGAATGAAGTAAGTCAGAAAGAGGAAAACAAATATTGTATATTAATGCATATATGTGGAACCTAAAAGATGGTACAGATGAACTGGTTTGCAGGCAAGAAATAGAGACACAGAGGTAGAGAACAAACGTATGGACACCAAGTGTGGGAAGCCATGGGGTGGTGGTGGTGGGATGAGTTGGGAGATTGGGATTGAGCTGTATACATGTATATGCATAAAATACATAACTGATAATAACCTGCTGTATAAAAAAGTAAATAAAATTAAATTTCAAAATTTTGAAAAATAAAATTTAAAAATAAAACAGAAAAAAGTTCTTCCCTTCACACACATGTATTTACAGGAATGAATTATTTCCATGCTTATATCTATAAATACATAAAAGAGGAATAAAATCTAACTTGAACCATAAACGAAAAAATACCTGAACCCACCAGTTATACAGAGGAAAACCCTATCAGGGCACTTGCTCCAGCGGTAAACAATTCTGAAATTGGTCAGAGGTGTGGAATCATCTCCCATCCAGCTAGCACCCACCCCCCACGCAAGGAGCGTCCTCATTGCAAAGCTGCGAGACCGTGCCGAGGCATCTCTGAATAAAGGTGAGCTGAGCCCCAGGCCAGCTGCTGCTGAACTGTTCCCACCCTTCCCAGGTAAAACACCTGAATATGTACAAGGGCTTGAAAGCCTAGAGGAAGGGCCGTGGAGCCACACTAGCGACAGCACGCAGGCCAACTTGGTGCCTGCAGGCCAGCCAGGGTGGTCCTGGCCCCGGGTACTCTTCCGGAAGCATTCCATTGTCCTGCCTGTGATACCCCTCCTGTCCCGGCCCCCACTGCTTTTTTCCTTCCTCACCTCTGTCCGGAGAGAAATTCCAGCGGAAGGTATGGGTGACACATCCTCTTCTTTACAGGTGGCAGCCTGGCAACTCCTGCAGAAAGGCCAGCAGTGCCCCACTCACACCGGGCCACCAACAAAGCTGTGGCCCCTCATTCCCTCCCACCAGCTCAGCCCCGAGACTGCTGACGGGGCAGAGAATATGGAGTCAGGCACAGCTTCAGGGGCTATTGCTGCCTGGAGCGCTGTTTATATTGACCTCAACCAGGCACACCTGGGGAGGGCCGGCTGGCAGGATAAGGCTGCCCAGGTCAGCTAATCCACAACCCTCAGGGAATCACATTGTTGAAAATGGACCTCGCTAAGGCAGAATAGAAGCCAAGGAAAATAAGGACACAATGCCATTTGCAGCACCGTAGATGAGTCTAGAGGTAATCACGTGACTTGTAGTAAGTCAGAAAGTGAAAGACACATATCATATCATATCACTTACAGGTGTTACCTAAAAATGGATACCAGGGCAGATATTTCCACGGAGAAGGGCAATCACAGATTCATTAAACACACTTATGGTTCACCAGTGGAAAGGTGTGAGGATTGGTTTCATTACGATATCGGGGTTAACAGACATATACAAACACAGGTGACATATATAATCACCAAAGACCTACGGAATACCAAGAGAAGACTACTCAACATTCTGTCATAACGTCCCTGGGAAAAGGATCCCAGGAAGAACAGACATCTGTATATGTGTAAAAGAACCACATCTTCGACACCTACAATAAGCCAAACATTATAATCAAACTTGCTGTAATAAAAAATTAAAATTTAAATTAAAAATACGAACAAGAAGTAGGGAGACAAACTTGAGGGGCTTTCTCCTGGCACATTCCATTCTAAATTCCAATCTAGAACACGACTTCCATTGAGGCTCTGCTGCCCTAGTAACCAGATTTGGTAAGGGAGAACTGCTGCCACCTTGTGGCCGGTTCACACAACATCAGCTTTAATCCCAGCGCTAATGGTCAGTTGATATTCAAACTCATTGCAGGCCTGTAAATGACACCTGCCCTGAAAACAAATCCTGGGGTCACATATCGACCAAAAAATTCAAAGGACGTCCATATTTCAAAACGACCGTTTCAAAAGGCATATTTTATGCACATTAGAGTTCTGCTTCTTTGTCTTTCTTTCTTTTTTGGTTAAAAAGACGGGAATGGAAAAAGGCATCCCTCAGACTGGGCGAAAATCGCTGCAAACGAATCAATGGACAAAGGTTTAATCTCCAATATATATAAACAGCTCATGCAGCTTAATATTAAAAAAACAAACAACCCAATACAAAAATGGGCAGAAGTTCTAAAGAGACGTTTCTTCAAAGAAGACACAGAGATGGCCAAGACGCACATGAAAAGCTGCTCAAGAGCACTAATTATTAGAGAAATGCAAATCAAAACTACAATGAGGTATCACCTCACACCTGTTAGGATCGCCATCATCAGAAAATCTACAAACAACAAATTCTGGGGAGGGTGTGGACAAAAGGAGCCCTCTTCCACTATTGGTGGGAATGTAAATTGATACCGTCACTATGGAGAACAGTATGGAGTCTCCTTTAAAAACTAGAAATAGAATTACCATCCGATCCAGCAATCCCACTTCTGGGCATATACCCAGAGAAAACCATAAATCAAAAAGGCACATTCACCACAATGTTCATTGCAGCACTATTTAAAATAGCCAGGTAATGGAAGCAACCTAAATGCCCACAGACAGATGAATGGATAAAGATGGGGTACATATATAAAATGGAATATTACTCGGCCATAAAAAGGAAAGAAACTGGGTCATTTGTAGAGACATCGATGGATCTAGAGACTGTCATACAGAATGAAGTAAGTCAGAAAGAGGAAAACAAATATTGTATATTAATGCATATATGTGGAACCTAAAAGATGGTACAGATGAACTGGTTTGCAGGCAAGAAATAGAGACACAGAGGTAGAGAACAAACGTATGGACACCAAGTGTGGGAAGCCATGGGGTGGTGGTGGTGGGATGAGTTGGGAGATTGGGATTGACCTGTATACATGTATATGCATAAAATACATAACTGATAATAACCTGCTGTATAAAAAAGTAAATAAAATTAAATTTCAAAATTTTGAAAAATAAAATTTAAAAATAAAACAGAAAAAAGTTCTTCCCTTCACACACATGTATTTACAGGAATGAATTATTTCCATGCTTATATCTATAAATACATAAAAGAGGAATAAAATCTAACTTGAACCATAAACGAAAAAATACCTGAACCCACCAGTTATACAGAGGAAAACCCTATCAGGGCACTTGCTCCAGCGGTAAACAATTCTGAAATTGGTCAGAGGTGTGGAATCATCTCCCATCCAGCTAGCACCCACCCCCCACGCAAGGAGCGTCCTCATTGCAAAGCTGCGAGACCGTGCCGAGGCATCTCTGAATAAAGGTGAGCTGAGCCCCAGGCCAGCTGCTGCTGAACTGTTCCCACCCTTCCCAGGTAAAACACCTGAATATGTACAAGGGCTTGAAAGCCTAGAGGAAGGGCCGTGGAGCCACACTAGCGACAGCACGCAGGCCAACTTGGTGCCTGCAGGCCAGCCAGGGTGGTCCTGGCCCCGGGTACTCTTCCGGAAGCATTCCATTGTCCTGCCTGTGATACCCCTCCTGTCCTGGCCCCCACTGCTTTTTTCCTTCCTCACCTCTGTCCGGAGAGAAATTCCAGCGGAAGGTATGGGTGACACATCCTCTTCTTTACAGGTGGCAGCCTGGCAACTCCTGCAGAAAGGCCAGCAGTGCCCCACTCACACCGGGCCACCAACAAAGCTGTGGCCCCTCATTCCCTCCCACCAGCTCAGCCCCGAGACTGCTGACGGGGCAGAGAATATGGAGTCAGGCACAGCTTCAGGGGCTATTGCTGCCTGGAGCGCTGTTTATATTGACCTCAACCAGGCACACCTGGGGAGGGCCGGCCGGCAGGGTAAGGCTGCCCAGGTCAGCTAATCCACAACCCTCAGGGAATCACATTGTTGAAAATGGACCTCGCTAAGGCAGAATAGAAGCCAAGGAAAATAAGGACACAATGCCATTTGCAGCACCGTAGATGAGTCTAGAGGTAATCACGTGACTTGTAGTAAGTCAGAAAGTGAAAGACACATATCATATCATATCACTTATAGGTGTTACCTAAAAATGGATACCAGGGCAGATATTTCCACGGAGAAGGGCAATCACAGATTCATTAAACACACTTATGGTTCACCAGTGGAAAGGTGGGAGGATTGGTTTCATTACGATATCGGGGTTAACAGACATATACAAACACAGGTGACATATATAATCACCAAAGACCTACGGAATACCAAGAGAAGACTACTCAACATTCTGTCATAACGTCCCTGGGAAAAGGATCCCAGGAAGAACAGACATCTGTATATGTGTAAAAGAACCACATCTTCGACACCTACAATAAGCCAAACATTGTAATCAAACTTGCTGTAATAAAAAATTAAAATTTAAATTAAAAATACGAACAAGAAGTAGGGAGACAAACTTGAGGGGCTTTCTCCTGGCACATTCCATTCTAAATTCCAATCTAGAACACGACTTCCATTGAGGCTCTGCTGCCCTAGTAACCAGATTTGGTAAGGGAGAACTGCTGCCACCTTGTGGCCGTTTCACACAACAGCAGCTTTAATCCCAGCGCTAATGGTCAGTTGATATTCAAACTCATTGCAGGCCTGTAAATGACACCTGCCCTGAAAACAAATCCTGGGGTCACATATCGACCAAAAAATTCAAAGGACGTCCATATTTCAAAACGACCGTTTCAAAAGGCATATTTTATGCACACTAGTGTTCTGCTTCTTTGTCTTTCTTTCTTTTTTGGTTAAAAAGACGGGAATGGAAAAAGGCATCCCTCAGACTGGGCGAAAATCGCTGCAAACGAATCAATGGACAAAGGTTTAATCTCCAATATATATAAACAGCTCATGCAGCTTAATATTAAAAAAACAAACAACCCAATACAAAAATGGGCAGAAGTTCTAAAGAGACGTTTCTTCAAAGAAGACACAGAGATGGCCAAGACGCACATGAAAAGCTGCTCAAGAGCACTAATTATTAGAGAAATGCAAATCAAAACTACAATGAGGTATCACCTCACACCTGTTAGGATCGCCATCATCAGAAAATCTACAAACAACAAATTCTGGGGAGGGTGTGGACAAAAGGAGCCCTCTTCCACTATTGGTGGGAATGTAAATTGATACCGTCACTATGGAGAACAGTATGGAGTCTCCTTTAAAAACTAGAAATAGAATTACCATCCGATCCAGCAATCCCACTTCTGGGCATATACCCAGAGAAAACCATAAATCAAAAAGGCACATTCACCACAATGTTCATTGCAGCACTATTTAAAATAGCCAGGTAATGGAAGCAACCTAAATGCCCACAGACAGATGAATGGATAAAGATGGGGTACATATATAAAATGGAATATTACTCGGCCATAAAAAGGAAAGAAACTGGGTCATTTGTAGAGACATCGATGGATCTAGAGACTGTCATACAGAATGAAGTAAGTCAGAAAGAGGAAAACAAATATTGTATATTAATGCATATATGTGGAACCTAAAAGATGGTACAGATGAACTGGTTTGCAGGCAAGAAATAGAGACACAGAGGTAGAGAACAAACGTATGGACACCAAGTGTGGGAAGCCATGGGGTGGTGGTGGTGGGATGAGTTGGGAGATTGGGATTGAGCTGTATACATGTATATGCATAAAATACATAACTGATAATAACCTGCTGTATAAAAAAGTAAATAAAATTAAATTTCAAAATTTTGAAAAATAAAATTTAAAAATAAAACAGAAAAAAGTTCTTCCCTTCACACACATGTATTTACAGGAATGAATTATTTCCATGCTTATATCTATAAATACATAAAAGAGGAATAAAATCTAACTTGAACCATAAACGAAAAAATACCTGAACCCACCAGTTATACAGAGGAAAACCCTATCAGGGCACTTGCTCCAGCGGTAAACAATTCTGAAATTGGTCAGAGGTGTGGAATCATCTCCCATCCAGCTAGCACCCACCCCCCACGCAAGGAGCGTCCTCATTGCAAAGCTGCGAGACCGTGCCGAGGCATCTCTGAATAAAGGTGAGCTGAGCCCCAGGCCAGCTGCTGCTGAACTGTTCCCACCCTTCCCAGGTAAAACACCTGAATATGTACAAGGGCTTGAAAGCCTAGAGGAAGGGCCGTGGAGCCACACTAGCGACAGCACGCAGGCCAACTTGGTGCCTGCAGGCCAGCCAGGGTGGTCCTGGCCCCGGGTACTCTTCCGGAAGCATTCCATTGTCCTGCCAGTGATACCCCTCCTGTCCCGGCCCCCACTGCTTTTTTCCTTCCTCACCTCTGTCCAGAGAGAAATTCCAGCGGAAGGTATGGGTGACACATCCTCTTCTTTACAGGTGGCAGCCTGGCAACTCCTGCAGAAAGGCCAGCAGTGCCCCACTCACACCGGGCCACCAACAAAGCTGTGGCCCCTCATTCCCTCCCACCAGCTCAGCCCCGAGACTGCTGACGGGGCAGAGAATATGGAGTCAGGCACAGCTTCAGGGGCTATTGCTGCCTGGAGCGCTGTTTATATTGACCTCAACCAGGCACACCTGGGGAGGGCCGGCCGGCAGGATAAGGCTGCCCAGGTCAGCTAATCCACAACCCTCAGGGAATCACATTGTTGAAAATGGACCTCGCTAAGGCAGAATAGAAGCCAAGGAAAATAAGGACACAATGCCATTTGCAGCACCGTAGATGAGTCTAGAGGTAATCACGTGACTTGTAGTAAGTCAGAAAGTGAAAGACACATATCATATCATATCACTTATAGGTGTTACCTAAAAATGGATACCAGGGCAGATATTTCCACGGAGAAGGGCAATCACAGATTCATTAAACACACTTATGGTTCACCAGTGGAAAGGTGTGAGGATTGGTTTCATTACGATATCGGGGTTAACAGACATATACAAACACAGGTGACATATATAATCACCAAAGACCTACGGAATACCAAGAGAAGACTACTCAACATTCTGTCATAACGTCCCTGGGAAAAGGATCCCAGGAAGAACAGACATCTGTATATGTGTAAAAGAACCACATCTTCGACACCTACAATAAGCCAAACATTATAATCAAACTTGCTGTAATAAAAAATTAAAATTTAAATTAAAAATACGAACAAGAAGTAGGGAGACAAACTTGAGGGGCTTTCTCCTGGCACATTCCATTCTAAATTCCAATCTAGAACACGACTTCCATTGAGGCTCTGCTGCCCTAGTAACCAGATTTGGTAAGGGAGAACTGCTGCCACCTTGTGGCCGGTTCACACAACAGCAGCTTTAATCCCAGCCCTAATGGTCAGTTGATTTTCAAAATCATTGCAGGCCTGTAAATGACACCTGCCCTGAAAACAAATCCTGGGGTCACATATCGACCAAAAAATTCAAAGGACGTCCATATTTCAAAACGACCGTTTCAAAAGGCATATTTTATGCACATTAGTGTTCTGCTTCTTTGTCTTTCTTTCTTTTTTGGTTAAAAAGACGGGAATGGAAAAAGGCATCCCTCAGACTGGGCGAAAATCGCTGCAAACGAATCAATGGACAAAGGTTTAATCTCCAATATATATAAACAGCTCATGCAGCTTAATATTAAAAAAACAAACAACCCAATACAAAAATGGGCAGAAGTTCTAAAGAGACGTTTCTTCAAAGAAGACACAGAGATGGCCAAGACGCACATGAAAAGCTGCTCAAGAGCACTAATTATTAGAGAAATGCAAATCAAAACTACAATGAGGTATCACCTCACACCCGTTAGGATCGCCATCATCAGAAAATCTACAAACAACAAATTCTGGGGAGGGTGTGGACAAAAGGAGCCCTCTTCCACTATTGGTGGGAATGTAAATTGATACCGTCACTATGGAGAACAGTATGGAGTCTCCTTTAAAAAACTAGAAATAGAATTACCATCCGATCCAGCAATCCCACTTCTGGGCATATACCCAGAGAAAACCATAAATCAAAAAGGCACATTCACCACAATGTTCATTGCAGCACTATTTAAAATAGCCAGGTAATGGAAGCAACCTAAATGCCCACAGACAGATGAATGGATAAAGATGGGGTACATATATAAAATGGAATATTACTCGGCCATAAAAAGGAAAGAAACTGGGTCATTTGTAGACACATCGATGGATCTAGAGACTGTCATACAGAATGAAGTAAGTCAGAAAGAGGAAAACAAATATTGTATATTAATGCATATATGTGGAACCTAAAAGATGGTACAGATGAACTGGTTTGCAGGCAAGAAATAGAGACACAGAGGTAGAGAACAAACGTATGGACACCAAGTGTGGGAAGCCATGGGGTGGTGGTGGTGGGATGAGTTGGGAGATTGGGATTGACCTGTATACATGTATATGCATAAAATACATAACTGATAATAACCTGCTGTATAAAAAAGTAAATAAAATTAAATTTCAAAATTTTGAAAAATAAAATTTAAAAATAAAACAGAAAAAAGTTCTTCCCTTCACACACATGTATTTACAGGAATGAATTATTTCCATGCTTATATCTATAAATACATAAAAGAGGAATAAAATCTAACTTGAACCATAAACGAAAAAATACCTGAACCCACCAGTTATACAGAGGAAAACCCTATCAGGGCACTTGCTCCAGCGGTAAACAATTCTGAAATTGGTCAGAGGTGTGGAATCATCTCCCATCCAGCTAGCACCCACCCCCCACGCAAGGAGCGTCCTCATTGCAAAGCTGCGAGACCGTGCCGAGGCATCTCTGAATAAAGGTGAGCTGAGCCCCAGGCCAGCTGCTGCTGAACTGTTCCCACCCTTCCCAGGTAAAACACCTGAATATGTACAAGGGCTTGAAAGCCTAGAGGAAGGGCCGTGGAGCCACACTAGCGACAGCACGCAGGCCAACTTGGTGCCTGCAGGCCAGCCAGGGTGGTCCTGGCCCCGGGTACTCTTCCGGAAGCATTCCATTGTCCTGCCTGTGATACCCCTCCTGTCCCGGCCCCCACTGCTTTTTTCCTTCCTCACCTCTGTCCGGAGAGAAATTCCAGCGGAAGGTATGGGTGACACATCCTCTTCTTTACAGGTGGCAGCCTGGCAACTCCTGCAGAAAGGCCAGCAGTGCCCCACTCACACCGGGCCACCAACAAAGCTGTGGCCCCTCATTCCCTCCCACCAGCTCAGCCCCGAGACTGCTGACGGGGCAGAGAATATGGAGTCAGGCACAGCTTCAGGGGCTATTGCTGCCTGGAGCGCTGTTTATATTGACCTCAACCAGGCACACCTGGGGAGGGCCGGCCGGCAGGGTAAGGCTGCCCAGGTCAGCTAATCCACAACCCTCAGGGAATCACATTGTTGAAAATGGACCTCGCTAAGGCAGAATAGAAGCCAAGGAAAATAAGGACACAATGCCATTTGCAGCACCGTAGATGAGTCTAGAGGTAATCACGTGACTTGTAGTAAGTCAGAAAGTGAAAGACACATATCATATCATATCACTTATAGGTGTTACCTAAAAATGGATACCAGGGCAGATATTTCCACGGAGAAGGGCAATCACAGATTCATTAAACACACTTATGGTTCACCAGTGGAAAGGTGGGAGGATTGGTTTCATTACGATATCGGGGTTAACAGACATATACAAACACAGGTGACATATATAATCACCAAAGACCTACGGAATACCAAGAGAAGACTACTCAACATTCTGTCATAACGTCCCTGGGAAAAGGATCCCAGGAAGAACAGACATCTGTATATGTGTAAAAGAACCACATCTTCGACACCTACAATAAGCCAAACATTGTAATCAAACTTGCTGTAATAAAAAATTAAAATTTAAATTAAAAATACGAACAAGAAGTAGGGAGACAAACTTGAGGGGCTTTCTCCTGGCACATTCCATTCTAAATTCCAATCTAGAACACGACTTCCATTGAGGCTCTGCTGCCCTAGTAAGCAGATTTGGTAAGGGAGAACTGCTGCCACCTTGTGGCCGTTTCACACAACAGCAGCTTTAATCCCAGCCCTAATGGTCAGTTGATATTCAAACTCATTGCAGGCCTGTAAATGACACCTGCCCTGAAAACAAATCCTGGGGTCACATATCGACCAAAAAATTCAAAGGACGTCCATATTTCAAAACGACCGTTTCAAAAGGCATATTTTATGCACATTAGTGTTCTGCTTCTTTGTCTTTCTTTCTTTTTTGGTTAAAAAGACGGGAATGGAAAAAGGCATCCCTCAGACTGGGCGAAAATCGCTGCAAACGAATCAATGGACAAAGGTTTAATCTCCAATATATATAAACAGCTCATGCAGCTTAATATTAAAAAAACAAACAACCCAATACAAAAATGGGCAGAAGTTCTAAAGAGACGTTTCTTCAAAGAAGACACAGAGATGGCCAAGACGCACATGAAAAGCTGCTCAAGAGCACTAATTATTAGAGAAATGCAAATCAAAACTACAATGAGGTATCACCTCACACCTGTTAGGATCGCCATCATCAGAAAATCTACAAACAACAAATTCTGGGGAGGGTGTGGACAAAAGGAGCCCTCTTCCACTATTGGTGGGAATGTAAATTGATACCGTCACTATGGAGAACAGTATGGAGTCTCCTTTAAAAACTAGAAATAGAATTACCATCCGATCCAGCAATCCCACTTCTGGGCATATACCCAGAGAAAACCATAAATCAAAAAGGCACATTCACCACAATGTTCATTGCAGCACTATTTAAAATAGCCAGGTAATGGAAGCAACCTAAATGCCCACAGACAGATGAATGGATAAAGATGGGGTACATATATAAAATGGAATATTACTCGGCCATAAAAAGGAAAGAAACTGGGTCATTTGTAGAGACATCGATGGATCTAGAGACTGTCATACAGAATGAAGTAAGTCAGAAAGAGGAAAACAAATATTGTATATTAATGCATATATGTGGAACCTAAAAGATGGTACAGATGAACTGGTTTGCAGGCAAGAAATAGAGACACAGAGGTAGAGAACAAACGTATGGACACCAAGTGTGGGAAGCCATGGGGTGGTGGTGGTGGGATGAGTTGGGAGATTGGGATTGACCTGTATACATGTATATGCATAAAATACATAACTGATAATAACCTGCTGTATAAAAAAGTAAATAAAATTAAATTTCAAAATTTTGAAAAATAAAATTTAAAACTAAAACAGAAAAAAGTTCTTCCCTTCACACACATGTATTTACAGGAATGAATTATTTCCATGCTTATATCTATAAATACATAAAAGAGGAATAAAATCTAACTTGAACCATAAACGAAAAAATACCTGAACCCACCAGTTATACAGAGGAAAACCCTATCAGGGCACTTGCTCCAGCGGTAAACAATTCTGAAATTGGTCAGAGGTGTGGAATCATCTCCCATCCAGCTAGCACCCACCCCCCACGCAAGGAGCGTCCTCATTGCAAAGCTGCGAGACCGTGCCGAGGCATCTCTGAATAAAGGTGAGCTGAGCCCCAGGCCAGCTGCTGCTGAACTGTTCCCACCCTTCCCAGGTAAAACACCTGAATATGTACAAGGGCTTGAAAGCCTAGAGGAAGGGCCGTGGAGCCACACTAGCGACAGCACGCAGGCCAACTTGGTGCCTGCAGGCCAGCCAGGGTGGTCCTGGCCCCGGGTACTCTTCCGGAAGCATTCCATTGTCCTGCCTGTGATACCCCTCCTGTCCCGGCCCCCACTGCTTTTTTCCTTCCTCACCTCTGTCCGGAGAGAAATTCCAGCGGAAGGTATGGGTGACACATCCTCTTCTTTACAGGTGGCAGCCTGGCAACTCCTGCAGAAAGGCCAGCAGTGCCCCACTCACACCGGGCCACCAACAAAGCTGTGGCCCCTCATTCCCTCCCACCAGCTCAGCCCCGAGACTGCTGACGGGGCAGAGAATATGGAGTCAGGCACAGCTTCAGGGGCTATTGCTGCCTGGAGCGCTGTTTATATTGACCTCAACCAGGCACACCTGGGGAGGGCCGGCCGGCAGGATAAGGCTGCCCAGGTCAGCTAATCCACAACCCTCAGGGAATCACATTGTTGAAAATGGACCTCGCTAAGGCAGAATAGAAGCCAAGGAAAATAAGGACACAATGCCATTTGCAGCACCGTAGATGAGTCTAGAGGTAATCACGTGACTTGTAGTAAGTCAGAAAGTGAAAGACACATATCATATCATATCACTTATAGGTGTTACCTAAAAATGGATACCAGGGCAGATATTTCCACGGAGAAGGGCAATCACAGATTCATTAAACACACTTATGGTTCACCAGTGGAAAGGTGTGAGGATTGGTTTCATTACGATATCGGGGTTAACAGACATATACAAACACAGGTGACATATATAATCACCAAAGACCTACGGAATACCAAGAGAAGACTACTCAACATTCTGTCATAACGTCCCTGGGAAAAGGATCCCAGGAAGAACAGACATCTGTATATGTGTAAAAGAACCACATCTTCGACACCTACAATAAGCCAAACATTGTAATCAAACTTGCTGTAATAAAAAATTAAAATTTAAATTAAAAATACGAACAAGAAGTAGGGAGACAAACTTGAGGGGCTTTCTCCTGGCACATTCCATTCTAAATTCCAATCTAGAACACGACTTCCATTGAGGCTCTGCTGCCCTAGTAACCAGATTTGGTAAGGGAGAACTGCTGCCACCTTGTGGCCGGTTCACACAACAGCAGCTTTAATCCCAGCGCTAATGGTCAGTTGATATTCAAACTCATTGCAGGCCTGTAAATGACACCTGCCCTGAAAACAAATCCTGGGGTCACATATCGACCAAAAAATTCAAAGGACGTCCATATTTCAAAACGACCTTTTCAAAAGGCATATTTTATGCACATTAGTGTTCTGCTTCTTTGTCTTTCTTTCTTTTTTGGTTAAAAAGACGGGAATGGAAAAAGGCATCCCTCAGACTGGGCGAAAATCGCTGCAAACGAATCAATGGACAAAGGTTTAATCTCCAATATATATAAACAGCTCATGCAGCTTAATATTAAAAAAACAAACAACCCAATACAAAAATGGGCAGAAGTTCTAAAGAGACGTTTCTTCAAAGAAGACACAGAGATGGCCAAGACG